>NC_052950.1:25881679-26183822 GCF_013358895.1 Oreochromis aureus
TAACTGTGCAGGGGCGGATCTAGGAAATTTTTGCCATGGGTCCATGTAGGGCATTAACAGGGAAAGGGGGGGACAAGGAAATAGTTTTCTTTATTATTCTCATTTAAAATGTCTCGCTTTTAAAAAATAATTATCTGAGTCTTACAACAAACAATTGATAGATTGATACATATATACCATCAGAACAGTGTACATCACTGTCACAACAGTGTTTATTTTCATTCAAAGGCTTTATGATTTTTCCTATAATGGTGGGCCGGTCTCTAGTCAAAATGCCCGGGACGATTTTTTTTAACCCAGTCCAGCTCTCTATGCAGCTCATCTGCAGTCTGGTGTTACCTACATCTTCCTATTCAGAAGGCAGAATTTCCAAGTTCTGAGTACAATCAAAAGCACCACGACTGCAGTTTTTGTGTTGGATGTAAAAAGCAGGCTAGAATCATGGCGGCGGTCAACGACGGTCCAGGCGTGGGATTTCTCGTGGAAATGTGCACATTATTTTTCCTTTCTATTGGTAGGTGGCACAGTGCACGTGTGGCAAGTAAGCAAGATAGAAGACTGGCAATCTTGCTGGGTATCCAGTTACGGAAGCAACACATTAACAAGAGAATTCTGAGTAAAACCAAAGTTACTTTCCCTAGTAACTAGTTACTTTGAAAGAAACGAGTAACTTGAAGTAACTGAGTTACTTTTTTAGAGAAGTAACTAGTAATGTAACTAAGTTACTAATTTAAAGTAACTTACCCAACACTGCATACCAGTGACCTTAAATTCAACGCAAATTGTGTAAACCATTATCCTGTGAAGCCATAGTCGGTGCCACTGTTTAATGGCGGCATGACTTTTAGATTTCTATGGTATTTATTTCATTCAGCTCTGCCACTACACCATCCATAGCCTCATGACAGAGATGTGGAAATCATTTTAGTTATTGGCCAAATCAAAGTGAAACTAATTAAATCTTTTTGAATAATAAACTGCAAAAAGACTGATCAATTTCAATCTGTTTTCTGATTAGCCTCAATCCCTGTGTAAACTATACTTAGTAACAAGGACCAGGCATAAAACATATTTCTACATTTTTTGTATCACTAAATTTGTGCAAATATTCATAGCAATGAGTCGCACAATTTACAATGCTGTAACATATGGCTCAAGGGGTTGCATGTATAAAATGTATTCCTTTAGGGGCAGCGCTTTCAATGAAAATATGCTGCTTACAGCCAACATTCAACTGAAGCTCTGAATATAATCAGCAGTTATGTCTTCAGGCATAAATGACTATGCTGATCCAGGCAAAAAGAGCAAAACCTTTGTGACACTGAAAACCCTTATTTCAAGCTTAATGCATCTTTCTTTATAGTAAATCCTTCTTTTTCTCCAATAGCAATAAGATAAACAAGTTGCATCTTCAAGAAAAACAAATGTTTTCTTGTATTTTTAAATCAAAATACAACAATAATCCCAAATTAAAACTTGCATTACAATAGACAGCAGACACATTTGTGTATATTTGAATAATATCTTGCATTCTTCTTTCAGATTCTGATGCTTGCAACATAATGACAAAATAAATGAATTTTAAGAACTGTGCAATTGCATGAACCTCTTATGCTTGGTACTGAATAGGCTGGGAATGAGGTGCACTGGCCACACAAAAAGCAAAGAAGTTTTCCAATGATTGTTGTGTTTGAAGGTCAGTACAAAACCTCTTTAAATATTATCATCATGGTCACCTTCCCAGTTAATCAGTTAATAAATGCTTAATTTCAAACCAGCTTCTATTCAGTTCTCAGCTCTGCAAGCTACACACTCACCTTCTATTTCCCCTTTTCCTCACAACACATCACACACCCCTTTTATTTGTAGCCTCAAATCCCCCGTGAGATTTGCCAAACATTGCTGTCTGCTCCATCTTTTTAATCCACAGTAATGAAATATTGTGCTCTATGACAAAGAAAGGAGAAAGCGGTAAAAGGCCTGCCATTGATTAGACTACAGTCACTGTCTGTGCCATCTCTGCTGCATGTTCAATAACAATGGAGCGTTTCAAATGTGATCCCAAGGTCATTTGGATGGCTCTATAAGTTCAAAGTCTGTCTCATGTTTGATTTGGTGTGAGGTTACAAACGGGGTTCTATATCATCCAGATTGGCTTTCATTTCTAATCTGATCAGTGCTATCTGAAATATTTAAACGCATGTTCAAAAGGTCTCTCCATCTTTGTTCTCTGAATCCTTCACCAAAGGTGTCCTTTTCATTCGAAGTACAATAGTATTCTAGCTGTGTCCTCAAATAATATCTACCTCACACACTAAAAACTGTAACTGAGGTAGGTTTGCCAAGTTCATTCTAATGTTTTCCTTTGTAGTTTTACATGTTGACATTTGTTGACATTTAAACTAAGGGTGTGGATTTGCCTACCCATGTTTTTCATTCTAGGAGCCACCATGTTAGCCCACACATCACCGTAAAGCCCACTAGCTGGGTGTGCTTCAATATATTCTAACTTCTTTGCACAGTTTGCTCTAGTGGTTGGAGTATTTTTATGTATTTTTTTTGTTAATACAAAGTTTTGTGCAAGACTGAAGTTAATGAAACTTCCTAAAAGCAATGTTTACTTCATAATCCCATCTATCTTTTTCAATAAATTAAATTGCATTTTATTTATACAGCACTGATTCACAGAACCAGAAAAACACAGGAAGGAACCTCCAGCAAAACCAGGCTCAGGGAAGGCAGCCATCTGCTTTGAGCAGCTGGGGTAAAGAAAGAGAGACTGGGAGAAAAGGACATGAAGAGACCACAAACTATAAGCAATGTGCACTGAGTTTGGCAGGACTGTCACAGCAGATCAGGAACATGCTGTATCAGAGCAATAGATACCTGTATCTTATGGCGTTATTTTAGTGCTCAGAATAGAAGCACTAAAATAACGCCATATTATCTCTCTGTATCCCATTTATTGAATATTTAAAACTGGCATAAAAAATGTGACCTCATTTTTAAATATGTGATTCAAATAAAAAAAAAACAAATTGAAATACAGAGCTTACATTTTAATAAACCAGTTGACTTTGACGTTTTTTCCTATTGCTTAGTGTTATGACCCAGGTCATTGTTGCCGTGTGGTGCTGTTACTTGTCACACCATGCGGGGGCATTGTTTGTACTCTGTGATGTCTGTGTTATGCAAGTTTCCAGGTGGAGGCTGACCATTGGTGGAAGAGGGAATGAGGCCAGCTACAAATTGGGACCTGACTGGGCCGGCAGTCTCCTCCTACTTCCTGTTTCCAGTGAGCTGCGCGGTTGGGGCCCTTCGTGCCGTGTGACAGAGCTAGGCTGCAGTAAAAACAGTGTAGAGAGTCGTTTATCTGGACATGGTAGCTGTAGGGGTGGGAAGCCATTTCTTTTACAACCTTTTTCTCCTGTTTCGGGTAGGGAGACAGGTTAGAGGTTTGTATTTTTCTTTTGGGGTTGACTCACTATAGGTAAGTTAGTTCTGATTTATTTCCAGTGTGTTTTGTTTGTTGTTTTGGCCATGCCCACCCTGGACTTCGCTACCTGTCAAGTTAATAAAACGACTAGTCATTGTAAAGCTGTGGCTGTGTGATTTACTTCTTTTTATTATTTTTCTTGTGTTGCACTCCAGCGCCCCGGGCGGTGTGTAACATAATTGGGGCTCGTCCTTGCCCGTTTGTGTTTTGTGGGGTTCGTGTAGGCGTGGGGTGTTTGTTGCTTTGTGTGCCTATTGTTTGGTGGCTGGTTTGTGTTGTTGGCCGCAAATGGAGTTTGATTTGGATAAGTTCGCTAAGGCTCCTACCTTGCAGCAGTTGAACAGGTGTAGGAAGGAGGATTTGCTGCTGCTTGCCAGCCATTTTGATGTGCATGCTCCAGTGGTGGTGAAGAAGGACGACTTGCGGCGGCTTATCGCTGAGGCCTTAGGTGAGCGGGGCCTGTTGGCGGGTGTGGCAGTTGCAAGTGGGGCGGGCGAGGCTGCTGTGGAGCCGCTAGCTCCTTTATCTGCTCTTTCCCTACTCCTCCTGTAACCTCTTCTTCTGTGGCTCCTCCTATTCCCACTACGGTGGGGACGTCAGCTGAGGAGCTTCAGCTGATGCTCCGCATTAAGGAGGTGGAGTTGAGTAATCGCAAGTTGGAGGTGGAGGCGATGCACCTTCGGGTGAGAGCGCTAGAGCTGGAACGCCACCCTCCGCCACGTAGCCCTACCCCTGCGCCACCCACACCTGGTCTCACCCAAGCTCCACATCGAGATTTTGATGTGGGTAAGCACATTAAATTGGTGCCACCCTTTAGTGAGTCTGAGGTGGATTCGTTCTTTGCTGCTTTTTGCGCGTGTTGCTACTGCGTTGAAATGGCGGAGGAGGTCTGGGCCTTGCTGCTGCAATGTCGGCTGGTGGGTAGGGCTCAGGAGGTGTGTGCTAGTCTCTCGGCAGCTGATAGTTTGGATTATGATGTTGTTAAGGCTACTGTGTTGCGTGCTTTTGAGTTGGTGCCAGAAGCGTACCGTCAGAAATTTCGGCAGTGTGAGAGAGGGGCTAGCCAGACTTATGTGGAGTTCGCGCGTGAGAAAGGTCTGCTTTTTGATAAGTGGTGTCAGGCTAGCAAGGTTAAGGAGTTTGCACAGTTGAGGGATTTGATGCTGTTGGAGGACTTTAAGGGGTGCCTGCCAGAGCGGGTTGTTGTTTATTTAAACGAACAGAAAGTTGACTCCCTTGCAAAGGCAGCAGTCCTGGCGGATGAGTTTGCCTTGACTCACAAGAGTGGTTTTTCGCCTCCACCGCGTCGGGGCCCTAGAGTTTTGCCTGGGGTGGGAGGGGCACGATCTCCCCCGTTTTCACGGCGTAGTCCTACAGTGGCGGGTGGGGACCGCAGGTGTTTCTATTGTCATGAGCTCGGTCACCTCATTGCTTTTTGTCCAGTGCTAAGGACAAGGGAGGTATCGCAGACTAAAACCACATCTGGGGTGGGGCCGGTGCAGTGTTGTTCTACTGTGGACCGCCCTGGGCCAGTGCCGGATGGGGTTTTCCGGTGGCGATAGATGAGGTGTTCAGACCTTTTGTCTCTGTGGGTTCTTTGTCACTGTCTGGTGCTCCTGCGGACCAGGTTCCAATCACCATATTAAGGGATACGGGGCAAAGCATTCCGTGGCGTGGCGTGGAATTGTGCTTTTTCTCAGCAGTCGTCGATTGTGGCTCTGATTTGTTGGTGTGGGGAATTAAGATGAGTATTTTGCGCATGCCGCTTCATACTGTTACCTTGTCCTCGCCCTTTGTATCGGGCGTGAGTGCGGGTGGGGGTGCAAGATCAGCTGCCAATTGAAGGCATTGATCTTATTCTGGGAAACGACTTGGCTGGGGAAAGGTGTTTCCGGCCACTCCTGAAGTCACTGAATGTCCTAATCCGGATATTTTGTGTCATCCTCTTCTGGACTTGGCGACTCCACAGTTTTCCCAGCATGTGTGGTTACACGTGCTCAGGCTCGTCTCCTTAGTGACGTGGTGGACATATCTGAGACGTTCTTGGATGGTTCTGACTCACATAATAGCCCTTCCCGGAGGTAGACGATGAGAAATCTAAGGTTTTTAGTGTAGTATCAGAGGACTTGTGTTTGGCGGTGAACAGGGAGCAGCTCGTTGAGGCTCAACAGTCTGATGGTACTTTGTCTGCATGCCGTTCTGCTGCCTTGCAGCAGGTGGCTGCACCTGGTCCCTGCGTCCTACCAATTTGACCACGGGGTTCTGTTGCGCAAGTGGACTCCGGTGTCTGGGTTAGAGGGTGATGTGGTCACTCAGGTTGTGGTGCCGACGGAGTACCGACCCCAGGTTTTGAGTCTTGCCCATGAGCATCATCTGTCAGGCCACTTAGGGATTAGAAAAACGTATGACAGAGTGCTCGCGCTTTTTTTTGGCCAGGGCTTAAATCTGATGTGGCTCTTTATTGTCGGTCCTGTCATGTTTGTCAGGTGTCTGGCAAGCCCAATCAGGTCATCCCTCCTGCCCCTTTACATCCTATCCCTGCAATAGGTGAGCCCTTCGAACATGTCATAGTGGACTGTGTAGGGCCCTTGCCGAAGACCAAGGCAGGTTACCAGTATGTACTTACCATAATGTGTGCGGCTACACGGTTTCCAGAAGCTATTCCCCTGCGATCGCTCAGGGCAAAGGCCGTTGTGAAAGCACTAGTTCAGTTTTTTTACATTTGGGTTACGAAATACATTCAAACCGACCAGGGATCTAATTTCCTGTCTAGGGTTTTTGCTCAAGTTATGTCTGAACTGTCTGTTAAGCACCGGGTGTCTAGTGCTTATCACCCAGAAACTCAGGGGGCATTGGAGCGATTCCACCAGACTCTAAAGGCCATGTTGCGGAAGTACTGTGTTGAAACTGATGCAGAATGGGATGTGGGCCTGCCATTGTTGTTGTTTGCCATTCGAGAAGCCACACAGGAGTCCCTGGGTTTTAGCCCGGCAGAGTTGGTTTTTGGGCACCCTGTGCGTGGACCCTTACGTCTGCTCCAGGAGAGGTGGCTTGCAGACCAGTTCTGGGGCACGCTTAGAGAATTCTGCTGTTACTTGTCACACCATGCGGGGGCATTGTTTGTACTCTGTGATGTCTGTGTTATGCAAGTTTCCAGGTGGAGGCTGACCATTGGTGGAAGAGGGAATGAGGCCAGCTACAAATTGGGACCTGACTGGGCCGGCAGTCTCCTCCTACTTCCTGTTTCCAGTGAGCTGCGCGGTTGGGGCCCTTCGTGCCGTGTGACAGAGCTAGGCTGCAGTAAAAACAGTGTAGAGAGTCGTTTATCTGGACATGGTAGCTGTAGGGGTGGGAAGCCATTTCTTTTACAACCTTTTTCTCCTGTTTCGGGTAGGGAGACAGGTTAGAGGTTTGTATTTTTCTTTTGGGGTTGACTCACTATAGGTAAGTTAGTTCTGATTTATTTCCAGTGTGTTTTGTTTGTTGTTTTGGCCATGCCCACCCTGACGCTCGCTACCTGTCAAGTTAATAAAACGACTAGTCATTGTAAAGCTGTGGCTGTGTGATTTACTTCTTTTTATTATTTTTCTTGTGTTGCACTCCAGCGCCCCCGGGCCGGTGTGTAACACTTAGTTTTTCATTGGACATTTTTAAGTCCTCGTTGGTAGGCGGGTTATTGTGTCCCTTCCGATGCTGAGACCATACTGGTTTCCTTAACTCTTCACAGTCCACTAGTCCTTTGAGGTTCATCTTCACATGTAGCAAAACCAAAGGATCATCTCTAAAGCTGAACAATAAAGCCAACACAAAAGCTCTCTAAGTGCCCCTTGAGGCATGCTCCAAATGGTAGTCAATCCCCATACACTTCCATGTTAAAATACCCAACTTTACAGCATAAAAATATATATATATTTATGGCCCCGTAAAAAGAAATTGTTTGACCTCTTTCCTCCTTCACAACAACTCTGTGAATTTATGATTGATTGACAGGTTTCCTGACAGAGTCAGCTGTCATGCCTGCCAGGTCACCTGCATCAACATGAATACTGATGTCAGAAAATAATACCTGGTTTCTGTTGTTTATAGTAATAATAAGCATTTTTTTTTTAGAACATTACAACCTTGAAAAAAGCCTATGAGCATTAGCAACTGAAAAAATATTAAACTGCCATAAACAATGTTTAAAATCAGAACCACATATTATATTATGTGTATACTAACAGATAATTGCCATGGTGGGAATAAAACAAATGGTTTGTGAGTACATTCTGTACATCGCTGACTAGATTCTTAATGTATATTAATAGAAGGGTACTTATTAGACTGAATACATAAGACTCCTTTCAGGTCAACAGCCTTGGAGATATCAGCCTCTGGTAACACCATCACTCCTGAAAGGATGAAACTTGTTCTGTACAGGCACTACACAAACAGCTCCCACTTAAAGCAGCAGCTTTCATTTAATATAAATATATATATATATATATATATATATGTATGTGAGAGAGAGAGAGAGAGAGAGAGAGATAATATACTTTTTTTTTTCATTTGGCAATGCTGTCCATCTGTGTCTACCTGTGGGTTTTTGCTTAAATGTTTGCCTGTCTAATCTGCACTTGCACTTGTTACGAAGGCTGACAAATGAAAGGATAAACGAGGCTCACGGCTCTGTTATTCTATGTGGACTTTTAGTCAGAAAGAGAAAATCAGTTCAGATTAAATGAGCCACGGTTTTATATTAATAAGAAATATTATTTAGCAAAGGGATAGCATCTGTAAATTATTTTCCCTACCTGATTCATAATTTAAACTGGCTTCATTTTTACCCTGGTTTTTAGTGCCCCACATTAAGTGAATCTATGTCCTCCAGTTTGATAAAAAATTTGTACAGGCATATACACACTTTGTGATTTTAACACTAATAATTTCATTGCAAACTACACCGGGCAACATAGATCTAAAAAACCTGAGTAAGACATTAAATTTGTAAACTGTACAAAGCTGCATTCCCAGTGATTGGTTAGTGGGTATAAGTTGTAGCAGCTTGCCAACAGCAACAACCAACTCTCTCACTGTCTTTCATCCCGTCTCATTAAATTATATAGGACTACTTTATCCCATGATGAAACATTTCAATCCTGATAAGAATTCCACCTAAGGTGAGAATGCCCCAGCAACTGGAAAGAGGTGTCAGTGATTCATTAAATAAGTTAGAAAATGATGTGAGCCACACAAAATGGCCTTTACAGCAAAGAGATCTGTGTTAAGAGAGTGTCTGAAGATTTATTTATTTTTTTTTTTGTTAAGCAGCATGTTATACCACCATAATCAAAATTTCAAATGAGGGAATAAGCGTTACAAGGATGTTGTTCAATCCTTTCACTGAACTTGCAGAGACCAGAACTAGTTCTAAGCAGCAGTGAAGCTGCTGTGACAGTGCATGGTGGCCCAACCCCTTATCTAGGCACTTTGTCAGTTTTTCTTCTGGGAATGGGGACCCATCACTTTCCCCTCTAAATGTCAGTGAGCCTGTTTGGCATTTTTGAGAAAGACATATGAGGATCTTTGAAGTGAAGGACAAATATATCCTATTTCCAAAGAGATAATTTAGGTTAATTACAGTTTAATGAAGCCAGTGTGTACTAATCATATAGACCTTGCCACTGGCTGTAATTTGATTTTGCATGCACAAACAGCTACATAATCTATAGTTTCTTCAGTGCGTTCATTCAATATGTCCTGGAGGTTGAAAACTTTCCCCCAAAGAGCTGTGTTTGCGATTGTGGCTCTTGTATTATACATGATTACTAATGGATTCAGCTCCTGGATGAGCACTCAGCCTGAAATTTGAAGAGCAATTCAGTCTGAGTTAGTTGCTTAGTAAAGAGGTTTGCATTATATATACGTAGTTGTATAAAGTATGTGTGTCTTAAGTAAGTAAAATTTTTATCTATATAGCATCTTTTTTAAATGAATATCGTAGAGTGCATCACAACAGAACATGAAGTTAAAAAAATAAAGTGAAAAAGTTCATGTTTTAAAAATCTCTTGTGCAAAAGCTCTGTCTCCTTTAGTTCTCAGCCTTATATGTTGCACAGCCAGAAGTCCCTAATCACAAGACCTCAGGAACCTGATGGGGATGTATGGATGTAAAATTTGACTGTTGTACACCAGTGTTTGCCCATGCAAAAAGTCAAACCCAGAATTTGCTCTGAAGTTGATGGGGAGTCAGTCCAACTGAATTAGCAAAGGTGTGACATAAGAGTACTTAATTCGAATCCTCGCCATTCCATTCTGAACAACTTGAAGACATCCCAAGGAGGTTTTGTTAAGATGAGTGAAAAAAGAATATTAAAAATCCAGACAAGATGAAATCGACGTAACAACAATCATTTCTAATTCAGAGTGTATTACTAGGAGAAGAGTGAATCAAAATTTTAACATGATCATCTTAAATCTGAGGCAGAAGTTACCCCGAGATTCCTGATAGAAGATTTTAGCAGATGTTGAAAGGGGACTAAGAATTTCCATCCCCTTAGGCACCAGTTTGTCAGGGGCACAAACAAGGACCTCTGTTTTCTCTTCACTATGCCTGAAAGTCTCAACGGGGCCCGCAGGCCGGTACGAGACGTGGACCCAAATGCAGAACCAGACACAGACAGCCAAACTCCAAAACCAACAAAATTTTATCGTCAGAATCACTGAAGTATTTACAACTAATAAAAAGGCACAGGGAGTTCTCAGGTGCACAGGGGAAGCCCATGATAAGTGGAGCTCTGGAACAGAGGGAGATAAGTGTTAAAAGATGCACTGGGAGCTGGTGACGGGAACGAATCTGAACAGTCTGAGCAGATATGACTTACTTTTACAGACGAGAGGTAGTCAGCATGGGAGGGTAGCTGCGGAAGGCCAGGTGAGTGACCGGTGCAAAGTTGGGTGAGCCGGGAGTCCAGATCCAGAGAGCGCTCTGCAGTCCGAGACAGCGTGGGCAGAAGGGCAGGCAGGTGGTGAATGGTGAGCCAGTGCACACAGCCAGTGAGCATAAAATCCAGAATTCTCATGAGGAGGAATCCAACTGCACGACGTGAGTTTGATGGATCCAAAGGTACTGCAAGGAACACAAGGAGAAACACCGGTAAGCATAAACTAGGATAAGTAAGGATAAGCAACTGAGGAGGCCTGTATGACCAACTGGCCAAGGACAGTTGATGACGCAGGTGTTCACGTCAGGTGAACTGCAGAGGAACCTGCCCAGAGGCGGTGCCATGACCAAACATGGTGAAACTCAACCAACCTGACAGAAAGGGTGCCAATTTCACAGCAAGGTGTCAATATTTCACTGTATAGCTCCACAGAGATGTCTTTTATACTCTGCCTAACAAGGCCAACATCATCTCAGAGTTAATAACACTGTCTTCAATATATTAGTGCTAAGTTTACAAACATTTTCAGGTTATAATACTGTATAAAAGCAAAGTTGCCAAGTGCTCATGTAATTTTGCAGTAAAAGCTTAATCCTGCAGCTGCAATGACAACTTTTGCTTTTATAAAGTTCTTGTTCTGAACTTTGTAAGCGGTTAATGTGAACTTCTGTGTACGTAGATGTTGGCAGATTTGCACTTTTCATCTTTTTTTTGTTTTTATAGTTAGTCTGCTATCAGTTTGAGACTGAATGGGGCATTGTTACCAACTACATGCAATCTGTTTATGATATAGTTGACTACATTCAGCAGCTGACTGTCTTGTTGCTGTTTTATTACTGGCCTGATGCACGAAAGTCAATTTGAAGATGGCAACTGACCGCAAGTGGTCAAACACCTGATCTTCAAAGCAACCATTTTAAAGGCAATACGACTATAATTTCTTTGCATATAGTCTTATAGTTTTTGCATATAGTCACTGAAATGTGGTCATGTCCAACCCCTTTGTGATTGTAGCATACACCAGCTACATTAGTACAGGGTTGTAACTCATTGGCTGTGCTTTAAAAGGGTTTAAACTTTTCCTGGCTGATCAAATTAATTTAGTTAACTAGATTAAGTTTGATTAACTCATTATATTACACCCCTTTAATTTTGGACATTAAAGGTACTAATTAGTTATCAGTCTGTGGGGCTACTTAATTGTTCAGACATGCTTTCTTTTACTTTTGAGTATTTGAAAAGGAAGAAGAAATAAACTAAACTGTATTGACTGCTTTCTTCTCTTAATAAGTGTTATTAAACTTGGATATTCATAAAATCCTAAGGTGACGAAATATGTTGAATGCTTATCCCCAGTTTGCCCCTAAAAGAGTTGTTTATGAAGGTATTACTGCTATGGAAATTTTTTTCTTTCCTACTCTTTCAAATGGCTTATTTTGCACGTTTCTAGACACAACGGGGATCATCTTTTGTTTGTGTGTTTGCTTTTGAATCTGTCCCATTTCTACTGTCAATCCGTCCATCTCTTTCAGCTTTTATCATTATCTCTTTGCATATCTATTTCTTTCTCCTTTTGTACTGAATAAACCGCTGAAAGAATGAGAAGGTTTGAGTAAGACCTTGTGTGAAATGCAGAGAATCCTGAGAATCAAGTATCCTCAGTCCCTGAGGGAGGCTGCAGGTGACAGCCGCAGGACTGATAGGACAAATGTGAAAGAGGTCAGTGAGAGATAAAAGAAGAGTTCAGGTTTAAATTCCATATGTGTTGTGGAACGTCACAAAACACAAGACAATACAACAAAGCAAAGGTGGAGGCTGAATTATTAAAATCATCCAAAATTTAGTGAAGACGTTTTATAAATAATTATTTGACAGCATCTTATCTCACTGCTTTTTGCTATTTAATTAATTTATTTATTTATTTATTCATTTATTTTTGTTCTACTTGCTTTAATTGAGAAGGATTCTAATGCAGAAGCTTTTAAATCTGGTGGAGGACCTTTGGAATTTTTGTTGTTGTTTTTTTTGTTTGTTTCGTTTTTTGGGGGTGTATGCATATCTGCATATCTTTCATTCAAATAAATAAGGTACCACTTTGTAGCCCAGTATTGAATTCTCTTTAATCGAAGCCATGATCTCTGCAATTAATAACCCAGACAGCACGTAACCCTCTTATAAAGGCATAGCTTGTCACTTACACACTGTGATTTTGCATGTGAATTTCTCTTTTAGGTTGCTGGTACACCTGTTTCAATTGTTTCAATTGTTAACACCTCATTAGCTCAGTTATTAGTAGTTATCACTCTTATAGTTAATAGTGCCCTCCCACTCTTTTTAAAAATATTTTATCACCTTTATTAATGTGGATGATGCTGTGTTATGGGAATGACACGTGGGACTTTGAGAGAATGAACATTAGGAAACTGATAATCTTTATTAACAGATATGAATATGTAGAAGCTGTAATAAAGGGAAAAGAGTTCTGGAATCTTCTTCTAGAAGTTCTTTTGCTCCGCATTGTTAGTTCAAGAAGTACTAACTAGTTAAATTGGGAGGCTGGATGTGGTACATGACACATTGTACCCATAGGCTATGAACTTATCCATCCACAAGCATATTATATCAATTGCACACTGGGCGGTGCCTTATCCATGCACTCATTCAAAAAAGTACTACAGTTAGCTCATTAACCTGCAAGTACATGTTGTCTTTATTTTCCTTTCAATTGTGTACAGACGTCACAGTTGACTTGCTTTTGTCAGCGAAGCCACTTTGAAATGCATTGGGTAAAAAGATGCCCAAAGGAGACTTCCTTCTGGCCTCTTTAAACAGACAACATTAACACTTTGGCTTCCATATTATGATTAAAAAGGCCATTGTAATTCGTCATAGAGAATAGCATCACATTATTTGAAATAGTGACCATTCTTCTTATGGTTTAGCCACGCTGTAGGTAAAGGTCCTCTTTAAGGTATCTCTTTGATTGGCAGTTAAGCTTCGCCTTTTGCAGAGCTGCGTAATCATATGCAAATTAGGGGAAATCGCTGTCAGTTGAACTCATAGGAAGATTGATGATGACTTACAAGATTGGAGTTGGCTATTAATATCCCCCAGACCTGATACTGTGGCAGTTCAATTTCATAGTAAATCAACTAGTAAGTATAAAACTTTTAATAGTCTTCAAGTGACTGACTGTTAAATTCATATCAAGACTACACTTAAAATTGTAGCAGTTTTGAAAATGTACCTAAGGCAATGTTAGCATAATTGCTGGCATATGCTCTAAAAACCAGGAATAGGCTGACTTTCCCCTTTCATTCATGGTGTCAAGTTCATACAAATGCTTGTTGCAAAAGAAATCCCACAAACAGATAAATCTATAGGAGCTATTTCTCATCCATTATTTATGGTCTTTCTATAGGTGTCAGACCAAAGGCCACCCCATACATATTTAAGTTTCCATCTGCTTGATCTGTCAGACTCTTGATGCATGACTGGAGACAAACACCCCACCCCCCTTGCTTGTTATATTTTTTTTCTTTTCAGCTGAAAACCCTTGAATCTATTAAGCTGTCATCAGAGAGTTGAAGCATACTTAATGGGGACTGTCTGGCTGTAAAGTTGATAACCTTGAGATCTTAAAAAGGAAATGAAAGAGTTATGAAAAGACACAATATTGACCCAGACAGTTCAGTTCAGCATTTTTCCCCCAGTTCAGAGACATGTTAGTCTTTGTACCACTTTTAGTTTCCATTTTAGAGTTTTGAACACACTGCATGTCAGAAAAGCTGGCAATAACCCGGGTTTTACTATGGTGATTGATTTTTAAGATTGAGGAGTCTCAGCACTGGCTGGTGGAAAGTAGGGCAGGTCACCACGGGCAGTAAACATAAGTTAGAAGTGGAGTGCGTAGGGGTTTCAGCTAATTTAGACACCTGAAGATTTAAACCTATAAGGACTAGCAAACCACACCAGCATACAGTGATTGCCTTGGTTTTGACGGTCAGAAAAACTAACATACGGGATGAGTGAACTCTAACATGATTGATGGCACACTAAATAACAGGTAGATAATAGTCATCGCTAAGCAACATTTCAAATACCAAGAAACCAGTAACTGTGGCATATGATTGTATGGAACAGGAATAGACACCTAAATAATTATGGCTTCTCTTGCTCCAACGCCTTCAATTTGAACAGAAATAACACAGAAAAAGCCAAAAGTATCATGAATCATACACTGAATAGTAAGATGAAACTGAAAAAATCTTAACTCAAACAAAACTTCAGCCAAGCTGGATGAGTTGACCTATAAAATAATTCGCAGAGCATAGAGCGATATTTTTCTGTATGCCTCCCCGCAGAGTTATGTAGATTTTTAGTGTTAAAAGTGGAAACAGCAGACTTCAATAATTTTAGGGGTGACGCAGCTCCCTGCAAAGTAAATGGAGAGACAAGCCGGCATGGGTAGAAACGAAGTTAATGTTTCTACTTTAGTTGAAACTTCATGTCTCCTGGGGCTAAATAACTCAACTTCATTAACATGCTGACAGAAAAGTAAAAAATGAGAGAGAACTGAAAGAAAGCACAAAATAAACACAAACAGCACAAAATGCATCGCAGTCTGCCAGCCTGTTTATGACCAAGTCAAATTGTGGCATCACCACGTTCCCAATGCATGCTTTAGGCTTAAGCAACATAAGATAACAAGTCACTTTTTAGTTTAGCTATTTGCCAGGGTATCTATTACATGTCCCTGCCTCTGCTAAATTGTTATTATATTATTATAGTGAAAACTACCATTAACTAAATAAAAGCTAATTTAAAGCATCCACTTATCTGACAACGGAATTCTCCACAAAGACGACTTTACTTTACTTTAATTTATTTTATTGATTTATATAGCACTCTTCACAGGATAAAAACCACAAGGTGCTTCACAATAATATAAAACAGATAACATAAAACAGCACAATCAAACATACAACACAAATCTAGTTAAAAGCTAGTCTAAATGAATGAGTCTTAAGATGATGTTTAAAAGAATAAAAACAATCCAGGCAATGTAAAGATGGAGGGAGAGAATTCTGGCAGCCACCGCTCTAAAAGATCTATTACCTCTGGTTTTAAAACAGGTTCGGGGGACTACCTACAGCCTTTGATTAGATGATCTCAGGCTGCGAGAGGGAGTGTGAGGTTCTGAAAGATCAGAAATATAGACAGGAGCGTCACGATTCAAAGCTTTAAAAGTCAGTACTAAGATTTTAAAATGAATTCTAAAATGTACTGGAAGCCAGTGTAATGAGTGTAAAAGTGGTGTAATGTGCTCTCTTTTTCGTGTCTTTGTTAAAAGCCTTGCCGCAGCCTTCTGGACTGACTGGAGACGGTCAAGATTCTTTTTGCTCAAACAAAGAAAAAAACTGTTAGTCTAAGCGAGAAGAAATAAAAGCATGAATAATCATTTCTAACTCAGATTTAGACAACAAAGTTCGCAGTTTGGAGACATTTCTTAGTTGAAAAAGGTTGTGCAGTTTCTTCTTTCAACTTGTTAATTTGCAGCTATGCACTAGGGCTGCTGTCTAAGACATGTTGTTGTTATGAAGGGCATCTCTAAAGGCATTTATGCACATAGTTGGCTTTGGCATATGGCGGAGCTGCTATAATGAGCCGATAGAGAGGAGATTAGCCATAATTTGACCATCATTCACTAAATATTTATTGGGTTTTTTGACTGGATTTTGTGCTGTTGGAAATTGACATTAATTAATAATAAAGTTAAATGGCACAGCTCATCTAACGGAGAACATGGGAAAGGGATTTAAACTGTACTGTTATGTTTGATTGGATAACCTGTGTCTGAAGAGGAAAATGTGAGATGAAGTGTTCTTACCCTTTAAAGATTTGTAAGTTTCTGCAGGTTCCTCTCTTGACTGGTTGAGCCATATAGGTTGACCTTGACATTACAGCTACTGATTGGTCCTCATCACCATCTAGTCATTTCAAAAGCCCTGACTTCAGCAGTTGCTACCAAGTGAGCAACTGGCAGCAACTGGCAGCAACTGGCAGCAACTGACAGCAGCAGCATTTGCAGATCCTGTCCTCAGTCTCCAAACTTTTGCTAGTTCTTTATGTGTGCTTTCCTGAGAGTAACCTGGATTTTATATAGTGTTGCAAATAGCACAGTCCACCCACTGTGTAAATATCTCTGAAGCAGGAAGGGTGAATTTCCTACTTATTTTTGTACAGTTTTGTCTTGTGTTTTGTTGAGGTAGGGAGTTAGGGATAGCACTGGTATTTGGTTTGGTTTTGTTTCACATATTGTTTAGGTTGCACTTTCGCCTGAAAAAAAATGGTTTTGTTTTTTACTTTGGTCTTGGCTTATCTCAGAACCTATACTTTCAGGTTTGGTCTTGTCCTTTCGGAAAAGAGTAGTAATAAACCTCATCTTTAACTGTGAATTACTTCTGGTTTTGCGGACTGAGGAGGGGACACTTAACCCTTACATATCTCTAGACAGGAGTATAACAGCATGACTCTGAGGATACTACACACGTTAAGCACTTTTTGGTGGATAAACCTGACAAGAGAAAAAAAAACATGTGGAAACAAAATATACCTTGGTTAAAAAACGTCTGTGATGTACTACATCACCACCACACCAACCTACTAATGCTGACTTTCTTTGTTATCACTTGGCATCCATTGTTGTTCTGGCTGGTCCATTAGATCATGAGTCCCAAAGGAAACCTTGTGAATATCTTTAAGATGCCACCAGCTTTGACAAAACTGGCACACTGTGTTGAAAACTTGATGAATCCACACAATTAACACCTTTTAAAAATAAATAATTACATTTTGGGAGTAGTGATTTTATAGTGGCATGATTACTAATTGTATGTTTAATAGCTCTTGAAGATTCCAGTGTCATGAAGAAACAAAGATAATCTAAGAGATGATACAACACAAAAAACCAGACAAAAGATTAAATGAAAAGGAATGGAGAACTGACAGCATAAAGAACAAACAAGCAGCTCAAAATTTGTAATAAGCCCTTATTCCTTTTAGTCTGGCCCTCAGCTTTGGATGTTAGGTGTTTTTTTGTTTTTCTCCCTACTGAGTAATACACAGCTTTAATTTATTAAAGTGCCCAGTCATGTCATCATCCCACGAATCTGGACTACTTACTTTGATGTCTGAAGTCTGTTTTTAATTTCACTCTTGACTTTTTCTTTTTTCATTTCAGCCTGTCAGTTGAAAAGGTTGACCCACGAGTGGCCTAATTATCAGCTCGCTGTGATTTGGAGCATCCAGTCAACAATTCTAAGTTTGGCAAGAAGCTCCTCAAAAATTGAATCTGTCTATCCAATTTATTTTGTCTGCTGTTCAGTTTCTGAGGGGCTATAACAGAAAGGTCATCAAACCCTCTAATGTGGGTTTACAAAAACACTGATTGTTTAAATGATGAAGTACCAACATGATGGGGCATTTCTGGCTTCACTGCTCCCCGTTTCACTTACTTTGCATCAATAGAGCCTCAACTGCTTAACATAAAGGCAGCAACTGACTTAAAAGACATTATCCTGTATTTCATTCTGTCATCATATTATGTTAGTTCAATTAAATTCCACACCTGTGTTAAAATATATTTCCTTTGCTGTTTGTGACAAACAATTACCAAAATCCTTTGAATAAGAACAAAGTAACAGCTTTAAAGGGACATGCTAATTGCATTGTCTCAGGCTGTTCAGTGATACTCTCTGTCGAAGTCAACATTTCTCCACAAAGCTGCAGAAAACAAATCTCTACATATCCTTTCTTTATGGATGAATGAACTAAGAAAGAAAGTGGATAACAAAGAAGCAAGTATTTCTTCCTCAGTGATGTCCTTAAGCTGAAGTTTGCATTTTCTTACAGAAGTACCCACACACTGACTTAATGGACTGCTATAATGGATGTTCATTATCCCCAGAGGCTAAATCTTTTGAACTTTTTATCCCCACTCTTTTTATCTGATACAATCAGAAAGTTAACATTTTTAATTCTGCTGTTAACTACTGGGTTCGAGGGCTTTTGCATTTCTTTGACAACCATGTTTTCTATCACGACAGTGGTATACCATTTGTTCTATTTATAACACTATTCAATAAGTCCACATGTGTCCACTTGTGAGATATACAGCAAGTCTTGTACTCTTACACCACCCTCCTCTCAGATTTAAATTTATTACTTATTATTAACATGACTCATAAGGACAGTGGGGTTTATCAAAAACATTAAAAGATTACATTTACACAGATACACTTTGCTTATAGCAGATTGGACCCATTTTGCTTTCAGAGCCGTCTAATGGATTCCTGAGAGATTTTTCTCTATATTGACACTGTAACATTTGATGATGATAGATTTGATAGCTTTATAACATGGCATGTTAGCCATCTGAAAGCAGGGTTTAGAAGAAGGGTACACTGTCGTTATGATTAGCATAGGGGCAGGGATAGCTCAGTAGGTAGAGTGGTGACCCCATGATCAGAAGGTTGGGGGTTCAATTCCCCTGAACAGCTACCCTGAGGTACCCCTGAGCGAGGTACTGTCCCTACATACTGCTCCCCGGGCACCCCGTGGCTGCCCACTGCTTCACTGAGTGAATGGGTTAAAAGCAGAGAGGAATTTCCCCACAGGGATCAATGAGGTATGCATTATTATTATTATTAGCAGTGTTTGAATGATGCTCATTTGGTACTAAGGGCCCCAAAGTATACAAAGAAAATATTCTCAACATCATCACACCACCAAAACAAGGATGAAATGCTCTATCATACTTTGAACAGCTTTCATGTTGTTTATACCGAATTCTGACCCTACCATCCAAACGGCACAGCAGATATTGAGATACACCAGCCCAATGGTTTTCCAGTCTTACTGCTGTCCAACTTTGATGACCCTGTGAAAAGTGCAGCTTCAGTTTTCTGTTCTTAGCAGAGAGGATTGACAGCCAGTGTGGTCTTCTGCTGCTGTAGACCATTTAATCTTAGGTTCGACATAATTCATAATCTTATGCATTCCTTGGTTGTAACAACAGCTATCACTGTTGCCTTCCTATCAACTCAAAGCAGTCTGGGCACTCTTTTGGCCTCTGGCATCGACAGCGAGATTCTGAATACTGTACATTGTCTCTTTGGACCAAAATCTATAAACCCTAAACATGGTTGTTTTGGAAAATCCAGTAGATCAGCAGTTTCTGAACAAATCAAACCAATTCATCTGGTACTAACATTCAAGCCACGAAAGGTGGCTTGAATGAACTGTAAAATTTATCATGATTTAATTTCAGTTTAACATGTTAGTCATTTTCTTTTGTCGTACTTATCATCAGTTAAAATGTTGTCATTAGTTTTGCAAGTATACCAACATAAACAATTTGCATAATTATACTGTTGAACTACTTTGCTTTGACTTTCCATTAAAATAGTTTTAATTATGGGACTGGTGAAACCCAGTACTAACTGTAAAAGCTACTGTCTTGTGAGGGCATTCTAACAAATCCATAAAAAACAATATTAGTGGTTTGATTTCATGAAAGATTAAAGGCTCCTTTTTCAATTTGGAGATGTGTTTAACTTCAATCAGTTATGGGTTCAGAACTGCACTTACCTTGGGCTATATGGATAAGAGAGACTTGAGAATTTTTTTAAAACATTATGCATCACCAACTAGAGTGTTTTTGGGGGGAAAAGGGAAAAAAAATCAAATCAAATCACCTTTATTGTCACGTCACATGTGCAGGTACACTGGTACAGTACATGCGAGTGAAATTCTTGTAAGTTGTAAGTTGTAAAAAAGTAAGTTGTAAATGATATCTTTAAATGTTATGGGACCTGTTCTGGAAATTGTCAACTTCAACTACACAGACAGAAATGCAACAGCAAAAAAGGGCACATGCTGCATTTATTTTAAAAATGCTTAGCGGGTGGTCTCTTCACTGAATGAGTCACACTCTGCAACCTTTCTCCAGTTGTGTCAGGTTGTGTTTATTTAATGACAGCCTGTTGTAAATGGAAATTAAATGTGAACACCAAAGTTGGACAGCTTTATTCGGTAGGAACCTTGAACACTGAATGAACACTGAATCGTCCCATAAATCTTTAAATTTTCAAGTCTCAGCTGTGCATGACTCACACCCGGATCAGGGCTAAGAGTTCCCATCATCTTAAAAGTCAATTTTTATTCAACTTTGTATCTGGGGAAACACATCAACGTGGAACAGTTGAATGAGCAGCTGTGTGATGTTAATTATAATGTATATAAAAGCTTACAGTTTCAAAAAGACAAACTGCCAGTGCACAGGTTTGCTTCTTTAAACTGCTGCAGGATTCAACACGCCATTTCACGATACAAAACCACTGACTGAATGTCACTGCCAACTGCTTTGCGATTCCATGATATGTTCTTGTTTTCCAGACGGTCTTGCTAATTTTATTTCTTCTGCATAATCCATTTCTAAAGTGGGCTAATTGAATTTTCATGAGATTATAGCTCCCTTCCCAAGTGTGTTTAACTCTGTGATACCCCGTTCTCTATGTACTGTTTGCAAATGTGCCTTGTGCCATCACTCATTTCTTATTAATGCCTATTAAGATGGTAATCACAAGCCTCATTATCTGTGTAAAAAAACCAGTGCTGGGCTCCGAAGTGATTCACTGGAGTCTAACGATAAACAACAGACCACAGTTTGAACCAATATTTGACCAATCAAGGCAGTTTGACTCACGCTGAAAGATAAACGGGTCAAAAATGTTAGAAAGAAATTTCCATAATAGCTTCCTAAAAAAAATTATGTCAAGGTCTTTTGAAAGGCAGTCACAACATTTAATGTTTAATTCATGTGGAAAGTTTATTGTGAATGGTTAGCTAGAAACTCAGCAGCTATTACTGTTAAAATGCTATAACTTCTGTATTTTTATTGATGTTACTCTATAGTGTTTGTGACACAAATAACGAGTGCTACTTACCTTTTCTGGGCAGCTTTCTGTGTCGTTTTTAGACTAGAATTAGAATTAATGAAGCAAAATGTGAAGTGTGTTCAAATCGCTGGACCTTCACTGACTTTTGGTCCATTTTGATGTTAGGAATTATAAAAGCATGTGCGTGATACACTCAACATAGTGAAGTGGGAACAGGACGCATGTACAGTTCTTAAGCTATCTCCTACATGTCAGTAATATGCAGTAATATGATAGCCATTGGCCTGGGCCTTGCTTTCTTTATTGGTTGTGCCTTTCAATCTCTCCCAGATAATTGGTGGGTGGAGATGGTCTAGTTAAGGATGCAGCACACCTGGGCAGGTTTGGCTCAGGGCCACAGTTGTTATAGTTCTGTGTTTGTGTCTAATTGGTTTTTATGTTTATTTTTCTTTTGACTTTTTGCTTTAGTTTCAGTGTTAGGTTTAGTCTTTTTAAATGTTATTCTCTTATTGTTATTCAATTTAATCTTATTTAATTATGATTGTTTTGGCATGTGTTAGAGGCAAGATTAAGGAAAATCAGTACATGTATTGCAATTGAACCACTGTGCGTTATAAAAGCAGTTGACTAGACATTCAAAGTCTCAATAAACACAACAATCAATGCCTCATCAGGCAAAGTTTAATCAAATTTGATATTGCTGATATTTCCTCAGTGTTTTTCTCTTGTTTTAGTTTTTCAAGTTTTCAGTTTTCATCTTGTTCAAAAGATTTCTTTATTTTATTTGAGTTAATTAAATTGTTTTTTCCCACCGAGCACCTAAAACTGTCTTTTAAAGATTAATTTAATGAAAATCATCATAATCTATTAGATTCTCCCGAGCTGTGATATTCATAAATCTGTTAACTTACACAGTCAGCGTTTTTGTCAGTCCTTCTTTCTTTAAATAGGCTAAACTTTATTAAAATAGCAGCTCTGTTTTGGTCTTTTTGACCAAATGGCTTAAAGAGCACACTTTTAATACGATATTACCGCTCTACAGCACTTTCCCTCCCACACACACACACACACACACACTGATTTCTGTTTCTATTTCCACTGAATTATCTGCAGCAGCAGTGTTACACTCTTTGTTCAAGATTTATTAGCTAGTAGCGAACTATTATTAGCTTAAAGCGCCTTGAGGCAACTGTTGTTGTGATTTGCCGCCATATGAATAAAAAAAATTCCTGTATATGGTGTGTTTAATCAATTCATATTTTTCATATGGTAGACTTTCAACTTCCTTTGAAAAATAAGCCCCTCTGTTGCCAAGAGATTTATCCATAATTGTGATTGGTGATTGAAAGATACCATGGGTATGTTGAACTCATAGTGCAGGTCTCTGCATGCAAATTAAATGCAAACAACGACATCGCCTGTTATGGTGTAAGTGCTACTAAGATTTACATGTTGATTACACGTTGGTCTGCATTAGCCCTGTGATGGACTGGTAACCTGTCATTGTGTACCCCGCATACCACACCACCATATTTCAGTGAAGACAGAGGTGCCTTGGTTGATGGTTGATTGGTTATGTGAAGATTTGCACTAGTTGTAGAGAAGTATCTACAACCAATTTCATGGGAATTTCAATTCAGTATGTGCCAAAGTGGTCATACATGGAGCCATAGCATTTATGTGCCTAAAACACCCATAAAAACACAAAGTATCTTGTCAAGAAAATGTTTTACAGCTGTGTTTTACATTAAGGTCTGCAACATGCACCAAAAAACCACCAAGGAAAATTTAGTTTTGCAGCTTCTTGAGATGCTTTTTAAAGCAGTTTCAGAAAAGTTCTGAGCACAAAATGCAATGTTCCAATTGAAAATACATTATAAATAGCTTTGGAGTTTCCCTTTAATGGCTTTACGAAGACGAATGTGCCAATGAAGCTGTCTCTGGTATCATAAAGCGGTCAGGCCTCTTATAGAAAACCAGTTGGAGTGAAATAGATCCAGCAGCCAGAGTCATGGAAGAGAAAATGAAACGTATTGAACTGAACTCGGGAACTTCGGTCAGCTCCCCTGCTGAACTCCCCTCTTGCATTATTTTTTTCCACACATGATCAGTTTACAATAATGTAAGTAATGTAATTGCTCCTCTCCGGGCTACGATATCTATCGCAGTGTTCAATTCTCCCCCACAGCAGTGAGACAGGAGACGGCATTTGCATTTCCTGCAGTATGGATTAGTAAATGAGCAGGGCCCAGTGGCTTAAAAGCTCAGCATTTTCCGATACATCAAGCCCAAGCTATTTAATTACTGAGACCACAATTATCTTTGGCTTCTATATGTTTCCTCCTTTGTTTTAAATAAAGACTGCCGCCTTGGGCTCCGTGCACAGCAGCAGCAGCATTAAAAGCAGGTTAGTTACAGTTGAACTCTATGTGGAGATTTTTCTTGTCTCTTGTAGTGAACTTACAGTAAGGAAATGTATTTTATAATAAACTTGGAAGTTGTGTGTCTGTACAACTTGAACTCTGCTCTTCTTAGTGAGCGCACCAACTAGCACAAGCTGAAATTGACATGGAAGACCCCCTGACTCAAGCTCACCTTTATGCCTTTAAATAAAAGTTGTCTCTTGGATGTATTGCCTTGACATTTGATACTGACATTCACTCTGGATGATTTGTAATCGGCATCATCAGGTCAACATTTTAATGTGTTCAATACTTTGCTTCATGACTGAATTACAGAAGAACAAACGACATTTTCATCAGCCTGTATTTGGTTTTGAATTTTAAGTAGTTAGTTAGTTAGAAAATTTGGCATGCAGACTACTGGTGTTTAAAAAAATGTCATGATTGTTACAAAACATGGTACATATCTGAACGCACAAACATTTAATCCTCTTTGATAGGACCAAAAGAAAAGATTAGTGATAGGTGGGAAATTACTAAATTACTACTAAATTATAAATATAATGAAATATAGGGTTCCACAATTAGTCAAAGTTTAACCTTGAACATGAAATTTTGGCTTCTTACTAAGAAAACATGAAAGAAAAATGCACCAACAGAACATAAAACAAAAGCAAATCATGCTCCCTAAATCACCACGTAACTACATGCCTGCCTCCACCAATCACTGCTTTTTCCTGAACGGCGCAGCTTTAAGTTTTTTGGACTACTACAACAGATGTGATGTCAACCAAGAAAATCAGACAGTGCTCTATATTTGTATATCCAGCCACAAAGCAAGGCAGCTGAAAACACACCACAAACTGCAGTATAACTAATGCATGAAGGCTAACCCTCAAGAACATGAGCCCTGCTCTTGGAGCAACTGTGACCATATAATTTCCTCTGGAATTACAGTATTCTGATTCTGAAATCATTCACACAATCACATTCCACTGTGAATAAGAACATCGTCTGGAAAACGGCTAAATAAATGGACAAAAGGTATGATATCCTCTTCTGCAATTATTTTTCCAAAGTGGGAAAAACAGTGCTGTATGGAAACCATTGCAGGGGATTTAACAGCTGTTGATTACTTTGCTAAAAGCTGTCTTCACATCCAAAGTGCAGCTACAATAATGAAGCGAATCAATTTATATATGAGGAAAAGCACTCCTCAGGTGTATCAACATTTTTCTGCAAACTGTTTTAATTAAAAGGAAGAACAGTTTAAATGTGAAAGCAGTGACCTGTTGATTGACCTGTATTAATTTATCCTGCAGCTCTAATTAAACACACTGTTATTTTGTGGAAAATGTATAATCTGTGCATACACTCTCCACCAGTCTCTTTATTAGTTGACATCCTGTCGCAAGATTTTAAAGCCATTCAAATCGAAGCATTGAGAAGCCTGTTCCACAATTATCCATTTGTTCTTTTTGAGGCACTCCTTCTTCAGCTTCCAGTTTAACTTCAACTGTTTAACAGATATCTGGCAAGCTACCCAGTCCCTTATGCAGCAAAACTATTAAGTTTCCACCACCGTACATTACACTTGGTATGCGGTACTTCTGAAACCTCTTTCCAATATGGAAATCTCATTCTTGATGATCTGCACATTTGATTTTGCAAACCTCTCCATTTAACTGGGCTTGCAGCACTGAGAGTCCACGAGCTTTTGAGCCCCTGTGGCTGCATTTCTGGCAGACCTCTGCAAATCATATTTGTTGATCTGATTCTAGATGCATGCATTTTCTAATATAAATGCAGGAATGATCTGTAGATCCTGTGATAAATGTGTATCTTTTTGCTCTTCGGCTGCATTCGCTGGCAGTCAGTTGTGGAGATGTATTGATGTTGATTGAGATGATTTGCAAGTCACTCTAAGGAAAAATATAAAAACACTTTTGGAAAGATATAAACTCTTCCTGTGCTGAAGATTGATAGAAGTTATTTATGAATCTTAAAAAGCAGCTTTAGTGCTGCCTAACATTTCTCTTTTACAATATTGCTTGGTAGAGACTGAGGTGTACACTTACTCTTCAAATAAACATTAATTTATGAAATGAATAACCTAATTCATTGTTTAGAATGTTCAGTATGCCATTATAGAGTACGCATCACCTACACTTATTAATCCAGGCATATTTGTTTGGCTACAAAAACTTTGGTATAGAACTGAAGATGCTCTCTTAAATTAGATTGTGTCTGCTGTGCTCAAAACACTAAACAGCATGGCTTTTCCATTTGTCACATATCTCCACAGTGTTTTACTGGTAATCTGAAGGAATTGCTGTGCAATAAACACCCCCAACATTGAAACGATGGGTAAAACAAGCTTGCATTGATCAACCAAAGTGATAATGCCTGCAGAACACATATTTGGATTTTATTTTTAGTTTTTTTTGTATCGTGGGTAAAAGAGCTCTCTGTTGAGAACAGATTATGATATGTTAATGCCATAAACAACATTTCAGCACAGAGAACTGTGAAATTGCTTCATCTATCCAGGAAACAGTATTCACTCCTGTATTTATTGTTTTCTTGGCACCTAAGATCAGTATCAGTTTCTGGAAGTCAAGGCTTGTGGATAAATTTAAACCTTCCTGAACATTTCAAATGTTTTCTCTTCATGTAAATTCATCTCTCTTCAAGCTGCACTGAAGAAACCCCAAACTGCTGCTGCTCTGTGAAGTACGACTGTTATCCGTTAATTCGTTCAGTGGCATGCTGAGAACGCTCTTACCATAAGATTATTGTTCTTTTATATTGTTTCAAAAAAACATCCTTGATTTTCTTGCTGCATCTGTTTTTTGAGACCAAAGAAACTTCACTGTTGGACAAATTTGATTTGCATAAGCTTCTGTTTCCTGCTGTTCTGCTGTTTAGATTTTTGCTTCTAACTACAGCCTGGGAGTCTCAAACAATCTAACAGCACCAAGTGGATCACTAAAAAAATATTTATGAAAGATATTACAATACTGTTCATGGAGTGGGGGCTAAAAGTGTAGTAAATATGAGGGCAGCTGTGGCTCAGGATGCAGATTGAGTTGCCCAATAATAACAAGCTAACTAGTTAAGATCCACATTGTGTTTTGGGGTAGGGAAACCTAAAAAACTCACCCTGATTTTTCATTGAGTTAAAGGTGCTAGAAAAAATGCTTTATGTATACTGTAAAAACCTAATAGAAAAGTGCTGTATACTCTACATGAGGTCCATTTATTATTTACATTACTACCATGTTGTGATGGACCAATGGACCTACCTCTCTTCTGGACTAGAACCCCTAGTTCAACGTACAAGTACCAAGAAATATGATGATGCAGAGTTAAGAAACCTACAATTTATAATAACTGCATCTACATCTCCTATTCTGAAACATCATGACTGCTGCTGCATAATATCAAATGGCACCAACCCACAGAAACATGGGCTGTTCTAGTGACTCTAACTGACCCTGGCACGCAACCACAGAGTTTTCTGGCTGAAAAGTGGAACACTGATTTCCGTAGCAATAGAAGGAGCTACAGCAAGAAACTAACAAATTCTTTGTTTGAAAAGGCACCAAGGTAAAACAGGTGCCATAACAATACCGATAATTAATAATAAACAACAATGAAGAGGTATATGGGGCAATGCTATGGGGTATCACTTACCAGGTGGTTTGCTGTAGATGCTTCAAGAAGTGTACATTTTACTCAGAGTTACAGCAGTTCAAACATCTTCTTGCACATCCCCAACACCGTGTTGCCCGTCCGTGATGATGATTTCTTGGTTCAGCATTGGTAGTTATTCAGCCTCAATCTGACACAGTTCACTGGTCTTAACAATTTAGCCCTTGTCAGAGTTGCTCAGGTTTTTATGCCTGTCCTTTTCTCCCACTTTCAAATTACTGACATGGAGAAATGACTATTCACTTACAGTCTAATATATAGCAATCCCTTTCCTGCATGAGTGTTGTTTACTTCATTGGATAGTGTTCACAATTCCTTAGTACTTTGTTGATCAGCATTGTATCTACATTACAAGGTCTCAGAATATTTGAATATAATTTGTGGGCTTATTTGATTACACTACACAAAAGAAGGCAGCTGTCAAAGCTATGGCAGAATGAAAACTTTTGCCCTTAAAGATTTACAACTCAATTAAATTTTTTTTAAATTCAATTTCATTTATATAGCACCAAATCAAAAGAACAGTTGCCTCAAGGTGCTTTTAATTGTAAGATACCCTACAAAAACTACAGAGAAAGATAAGACGGGTCCTGATTATTCAAGAATTTGTATGTGAGGAGCAGGATTTTAAATTTAATTGTGGATTTGACAGGGGCCCAATGAAGGGAAGCAAGTTTAGGAGAAATGTGCTCTCTTTCTAGTCCTTGTTAGTACTCTTGCTGCAGCATTTCGGATCAACCAATAGATTTTCAGGGAGTTTTTAGGACATCCTGATATTAAAATGAAATGCAGTAGTCCAGCCTAGAAGTAATAAATCCATGAATTAGTTTTTTCAGCATCACTCTGAGACAGAATATTTCTAATTTTAGAGATATTGCGCAAATGGAAGAAAGCAGTCCTACATATTTGTTTAATATGTGCATTGAAGGACACGTCCTGGTCAAAAATGACTCCAAGATTCCTCACAGTGTTACTGGAGACTAATGTAGTGCCATTCACAGTAAGTATCTGGCTAGATACTGCATTTCTAAGACATTTAGGGCTGAGCACAATAACCTCAGTTTTATCTGAATTTCGAAGCAGAAAATTTGAGGTCATCCAGGTCTTTAAGACAAGAAAAAGCTTACAAGAAGCCTGGAGTTGCAAAAACACACAGTGAGGTAAAAGCAGAGCCAGAGTGACATCTTTTCTGAGTTAAAATGGTGTGACTGCCTTGTTAAAACACCATTTCTTATTTTGTGGCCATGAGGGGATTTTTTTTTCCCAGACTATGCCATGCTCCACTAAGCTTTTTCCACTTTAGCGCAGCACATTTTTTTCTAATTAGAAAATTGCCCACTAAAAGCCAATTGGTGTAAAGTTAATCTAAGATTTTATGTTGCAGTATTGTTCACAACTTAATTAATTGTAAAACTTTAGTGAAGTGGCTGAAAATTTGCTCCCTCAGCTAAGCTTTAGATGTGGATGCTACAGTACAATACACAGTTGTCCAAAGATTAGAGGTGAACATGTTGACAAAAGATTTACTTTATAGCCCGTCAAGGAGATTAAGATCCCCCGGCTCATCTGCATCCCAGAGTAGAACAAAAGATTTAACATCCAACCTTTTTATGATGGTGTTACATTCTCTAGTATGTACAATGCAGCATAGTCATAGGCTAGTCTGTCGGTTGTTATTGACAACATAGAAAAAAGCCGTTTCGGTGGGGGCAATGTATTTCATTCATATTCTGTATTAGTGGTAGCTAGACTAGCTCAAAATATTAATGGTAGCTGATTTTTAATAAAAAAAAAAAACAATATGTAAGACTAGGGTGGCACTAGGGGTGGCAAGAGAATTTTTTTATGGTGGTACATACCACTCCATGCTACCACAGTAGATCTACCCTGAATGAAGTAATTGTAATGCTTGAAATTTGCCATAGGTTTTGTATGTGTTGAGAAGAAAAGAGGAAGTGCAGTAGAGCACTGTTCAGATTGATTGTGAGACCCAGAAAAGTACTGTATATATTAAGAGTAGGAAAGTGTGAGTGTGTGTGTGACATCCGGAGGTCAGGCAGTATGTACCAGTAACACCCCTTTGAATCTAATACTTGGCCCCTTTAAACAGAGAGCCGGGCCAGACTTCCTGTACTAGGGGTAAATGGTCGATCCACAAGCCACGTGCTATCAGTTCATAGTATGTAGTATGCTTATGTGTTAAGAGAGAACAAAAAGATTAGGTCCATGGTTCATACACCCACAAAGATGCAGAACCAGCTGATAGAAAACTGCCATGGTGGCCAGGCCCCAGCTTTCTTGTCTGTTTTTCTCCTGCTTTCACAGCGTATTTCGTTTCCCTCTAATCTGATTTCTCTCTGTTTGTCTCTTTCTTTCCTCATATACAGCTGAAGTTGATTCTGAAGTGACCTGCCCCTTGCCTGGAAACAGTGTCTTTCCTGCTGTCTGTGATTCAGCCATCACTACTGGTCATCATTACTGCTGTGGATTTCAAAGATGCACTGTCACCTCCATACACAGGCCGGTTGCTAACACTGGTGTGTTTCTACTCCAGCTAGTGATATGGTAAACCCTTGGTAAAAAAAACTTAAACTGAAGGAAACACTTACCTGGAAAGGCTCTCACCACATCTTACCTGACATCCTTGGCTCTCTGCTTCAACTACAAATTGATAATTCAGCCCGCCAGTTCCACTCACTTACCTGCCCACTCTCTCCACCCGTGGAACTTGCCTACTTGGACTTTCCTCAGCTTCGTCACAAATTACACATCAAAACATCTTTCCCATCATATTAAGATATTTACTATGAGGAAGATGCCCATGCTGTGGCAATCCCCGTGACAAGAAGGCAACTTCAGTACTTGAAAGTAGCTTTACTAGTAACCTATAGTTTTCTCACCAGATTGCTGGTGGAAACCGTGGCCCAACTGTTGGAATTCACTCCGTGTTTAAGTTGCTTATCTTTTGCTACAATTGAGAGTTTTGTACATGTCTTATTTTCTGGGTACTGCATTTCAATTCACCCATTCTAGCAGTGCTGAAATTTTAGTGTACGTTAAATGTAAAATCCATGATTTGATGCTTTATGCTCTTTGGAGGTCTTGAGGCTCTTGCATCTTGAATCTTCTTCACTGCTAATTTAGAGTTTGATGTGTAATGTGTGTCAGTGTGATGGGGAAACTGCACAATCCAGACGAATGGATGGTTCACTCACTGTCTTCTTAATCTAGGTCACATTTTCTACTGCATTTTCTTTGGGGTGAGGTCTCCAGTGTTTATCTAAGAGGTTAACTAACAAGGACAACGCTGAAAAAACATATGGCAAATGCTGATGATGTAAGGTAGGACAAACTATGGCCTCAAGTGACAATTAACTTAAAGCACACAGTGTATTTCTTATTGTAACCATCTTGAAAGGTACCTAAACAAATGATAAATCCTTTTCTATGTGTTTTCCCTGCATCTTCAGCCTAAAATGGTTTCTCGATTTTTTACCTGTACATGTGGCTATGTTTCCTAACAAGAGGGTTTTATTTACCTCCAGGCACCCATGGAGAAAATTACTAAAAGTAATTAAAAAAAAACATCCACAACACAGAAACACAAACACTCCAATAAGACAAGGCTATATTATCCATTGTAAAATGTATTATTAACTAACAAGAAGTCGATGATAAATTAATTATCCAGTTAGATTGTGTATAATCTAATAGTACATAATTAACCCTGTCTCCTTGAGGTGTTTTTGCAATAAATAATATATTAAATAGTGACACTGTTAATCAGCAAGTCAAAAACTGAGAACATAGTATTAAAATGTGTGACTGTGTATTACCCTTTTGTTTAAATTTCCATTCTTACAGTGTAACTGACATGTTTGGTGTATTCAGGCACTTGGTTGGGGTTAAGGAAAGGTCGCTGTTCTCCATTTGCTTATTAATTCAAGGTAACACATAAATCAGCAGCTTGTAGAGGTAGAAGATTCAAATATAAGACTACCTTGGAGTACATGCACGTTTCCTGTTTTCATGTCATGTGATGAAGACTGTGCAAACATGGCAGCATATTAAACAAGAAAAATGATATTACAACCCATTATTGTTTTCTCCAAAGATGAAGTTCAGCGTAGGGCATGAGTGATTTCCATCACGATATGTCACGGTCCTTCCATCCTCTTAGTTCGGACCTGCCTTCTCTCTGTTCTTTCTTTTTTTGTCTGCAGTTGTGGTATTAACTCTGCTTGACTCATCTACCATTTCCAGCAGTATATAACCCAGGTTCGCCTCTCAATTCTTTGCGGAACTGTTAAACTACTAAGTGTGTTAGAGTAATTTAGGCCTCCTAGTATGATACCTTGTCTGCTTGCTAACCTGTTGACCCATGCTCTGTATTAGCCGGACCTGACTTCCTCCATCAACTTTAGTAACACATGAAAAGATGCAAATTCTTGCCTGCTGTGAATTCAAATGCAATAATTAAAGTGTTTTCCAGCACATGCAGCTTTTGCACTCACTGTCACATTATAGAGTTGTATTTAATCAGACCGTCTCGGGCTTTAAAATCTTTAAAAGAAAACATTCAGAAAACATTTGGGTGATAATGATAGAACCTCACTGCCATGAGTCAGTGAGGTTTTATTTACAGGACAGCATCTGCAACTTCCACACCTTCATTCTGACTTGCGTTTCCCAGACAAACTCAGCCCAGACTGCTCCTAATATAGCTTCAAACCTTACTCATAAGCACTGCTGGGAGATCCATTGTCTGCATTCTGGGAAGAATAAAGTGTGTGAAATGAATCAAAGTCTGTTTTTTTTTGCATGGGTAAAAATATACTGTTATCTGAGTTCTCTGTTGCAGTCTTTGACCTGTGGGATATTTACACTTCAAACACATCTACTTTCCAACAGCCGTTATTCCTGGTGGGGGTAGGTCTTCTGAGCACCTGCTAGACCCTTAAGGAAAATAAGGCAGATCTGTTCGGATCATCCCTCCTCTCTCTAGATGCCTGTTCTGCCAAATAGCCTATCTAAGGTATTCACATGGTACTTAGGAAAGGTAATTACAGCAGCTGGCAGGCCTTTTAGTTACTGTAATCTAACCAAACACATTTAGCTGCTCACTCAGGAAAAAGTTGAGATTATCCACATTATCTCAACCATGCCTTACAGGTGAGATGTTATTTCTACAGGAATCCTATTCAGACAGAACTCTTTGCAGTGCCTGAAATGTCAGTCCAGGTTCTATAAGTAACAGAGAGATGATAGTATTAGCAGTTGACTGCCCATCTTGGATGCCATTATTGCTCTCAGAGGAGCCATTACTGGATGCAGGGAGAAACAGCAACGGAGGGAAAGACTGCCATTACTCACCTTGTGCAGCAGTAAGTGAAGACCATCAATTACACTGACACAGGTTCAGTTGTCTCAGTGTAATTCAAATAGCTGGGTAACAGGGACGAAATGTTTGCCTATTTGAGACTATTAATGGAAATGAGCTTCACCTTAAAGGGTGTACAATGTAAAAAAGAAAAAGCACATCCTCCTAAAATCCCTGTTTTCCTGTTCTCAACTAGACACATTCGTGTGCTACTAAGGCTTTTTGAGCATTATTCATGCACTAAGCAGTTAGTTCAGTTCACTGGGGACAGTAGCCTAGAAATGTGAAGCATAAAAGTGCTTGTGAAGAGAAGTTTAGCAGCCTGAATCCCAAATTGGCTGTTTAATTTGAATAAGAACCACTGTGACTGCCCCTTAAATGCGCTGTAAAACTCATTTTTAGATATTAATTCAGCAAATATGAATGTGTGTCAAACTCTACAAAAAAGTTAAACTTGGAATAGTTTGGTTCAAGTTGGCAGCTTTACTGTAAGTCAACTGTGGGTGGTTGCTGCGAATGGAGTAATGCATTTGTATCAAATTAAAATACATTGGAATAGTCTAAAAGTATGTCGAGAAATTAAATGACTATATCTTGACATAAACGCTGACACATTTGCATTTGGTTTCAGTGAAGAAGTGATTCAGACAGAACTATTAACTTTTATGTATATTTTGTATATTTTCCAGCATCTCTGACAACCTTCTAAACTGGCCATAGGTGTGTATGTGAGTGTGAATGGTTGTCTGTCTGTGAATGGTTGAAGGGTGGTAGTAGTAACAACAGGCTATGTATTACACCAACAGTGTCTCCTAGAAATTAATATATAGCACAATTATGACTCCATGTGAAACAAACAGCCAACTTTATGACAGAAAATATACATTTTAAAACTAGCTTTAACATGATTGGGTTATTTTATTGCTCTTTATTATTATTTTTTTATATATATTTATCCAAATCAACATTTGGCATTATACACAGTCTCATTTTTTTCTTCTTCTTTATATCAACTTAACTTTTAATTTGGCCTCATCATTTGGCCTGACTTTTTAAACGGTTTTAAATTGATCGTCTTAAGCACACAGAACACGTGTGTTCCCAGCAAGTAACAAATCATAAACCATAATGTGTTTTACTTGTTATTTATTGCCAAAGTATCCATCGAAGTGATTCAATTTGCTTGTACTCAACTACATTGTGTGACTTGTGATGTAATTGGTCACCATGAATCCAAAACTCTCCTGGGTACTCTCCAGTCTGATAACCTTTTTGCATTTTGTACACAGTACAAGCCACGGAACAAGTCACCAGCCATAACCCACTACGTATCAATCAAACTGTAATGAGCGAAGTGCAAAGAGAGATAAGACTGACCATTACAAGGAGACTGCACATAAACTTGTATCAAATGTGAAACAATGCGATCCTGAGTAGCCAAGCTACTATAGAAATTGGTGTTTAAAATGTGATTTGCTTGCCTTGACAAGCTGGTTTCACACTATGATGAAATATTAGGGACACATCAACCTTCCTCTTGTGTTAAGCTTGACCCGTTTTTAGGTTTTAAATGCATAAAAGTGCCTTTTAAATTTGTTTATTGCATCAAGGCTTTTTAACTTTGTCAGAAATCTCTATTTAAACAAAACAAAACAAAAAAAATAGCATTTCCCTAAATTATAAAACTATGACCTTTGTGTTTTGGGGATCGGTTTTGACCCTACCACTTTTTCTTGCTCTCCACCTTGGCTCTCTCTCTCTGTCTTGTGTGGGGGTGTGTGTGATAACTGCACCGTACCTTTCAGAGGTGGGAACCTCTTGGTGGCGGTAATCAACTCACCTGGCTCCTCATTTTGTGATCAGTCAACTCCCTTCAAATACTGAGAACATTCCTTCAGTCTGACATTCACATCGCTGCAAATAAATTCACGAAACTGCATTCTGCAGTCCTTCATGCTCTCTGAGCCATAAATGAACTCAGCTGACTCAACTTTGTTTTCCTTGATGTGAGACACGAAGCTCTGCTGCTCGATGTATCAACAAAACAGGACACATTAACCTAGCCATATGCTTCGCTTCAGTGTTCTGCAATGGATGACCAATCATGTGGCCCTCAGTTTGGAAAGAGTTTTGCTCCCCGCTGGCAGCCCAGGTTAGTCCTTGTTCTGGGTTGGACAGACTAACGGCCACACGGAGAGGACAATCCAGGAGCTGGAGGTCTCTCTTCAGTGTATGGTGTCCATGAATCTATCCACCTGGAACTCCCAGCTAGCATGGGTAGAGCATGTCCTTAACTCCCTGTTATTTTGAGATTAAACTCTAAATTGTATTTTGATTAAAAAAGTCAAAATGTGGAGATTACAGTTGTCGTTTCAAGTCAAACAACTACCACGGCTCCTATAATCACTACAAAATGCCTTGTGTAGATGACTTATTGAAACAAATTGATGATCTGTCTTATTGTGTCTTGTGATAAAACATACATCGTCTTTATTGCACTAGGCCCTAGGGTATAAACATTGGTATCCTTCCATCTGTCCATTGCCAGTGATTTCACTTTGTACAAACCTGGCCAACTCTTCCAAGTTTGTGTTTTCTTTCTTAGACTTTTTTCTCAAAATAGTATTTCAACTTTTTTTTCAAAATTATATTTAGATTTTATTACTAAAATGCAGAGGTGGAAAGTAACGAATTACATTTAGTTGCGTTACTGTAATTGAGTAGTTTTTTTGTGTATTTGTACTTTTTAAAGTCACTTTTCAAGTCTGTAATTTTACTTTTACTTAAGTATATTTTTTTTAAAGTATTGTAGTTCGCTACGTTTTCAATCACACCCGTTACTGAGTAAATTAAAAAAACATTGCGCTTCGGAAATACTGCAGGGAATGATGGGTAGTAGAACAAATTGGCGCTAAGGTCACGTTAAAGATGGAGTCTGACATCGGTGTTACGGATCCAGTGAAAAAAGAAGCCCCGTCGAATTCTGCTGACCCTGAACTCGAAGAAACGGATGTGAACCCCTGGCAGTATTTAAGGGACCATTTCGGCTTCAAGTGCAAGAAAGGCAACAGCTTTATTATGCAGTGTAAGCTGTGTTTGCCCAGAGAGATCGAGTTAGCAGCTTTTAAAAATTCCACATCAAACCTGCGCAAGCATGTAGAGGTAAGTTAAATACAACTCGTACCGTCATGGTAGCAAAAAGGCTGTGCTCAAATTAATCACATTAAGTTAAGACATCTGTGAAGAACACAGCTAACGTTGATTGGTACTAGCAACTTGCTGATACGGCTCTCCATCACTAACAACAGACGGATTATGGACTCAAATGTCATGTTTTTCACCGAAACATGGTTGAACAACAGCTGCCCGGACAATGCTATCGAGTTAGCAGGACGCCACACACACCGAGCCGACAGGCTAGCAGATGACTCCGGCAAGACCAGAGGTGGAGGTTTGTGCATTTATATTAACAATGCTTGGTGCATGAACTCCACTACTACTGAGAGTCACTGCTCACCTAATGCGGAGTTTTTAATGGTCAAATGCAGACCTTATCTCCCCAGAGAACTCACTTCGATCATACTCACTGCCATGTATATACCCCCTGACGCTAATGCTAGGTTGGCCATGAAAGAACTTTCTGCAGCCATTAACAAACACCAGAATAAACACCCGAGGCTGCTTTTATTGTTGCTGGCGACTTCAACCACACCAACTTAAAGACAGTCCTCCCAGATTCCACCAACATGTCTCCTGCCACACCAGAGGAGACAAGACTTTAGACCATGTTTATTCCAACCTGGCTGGAGCCTACAAAGCAACACCCTCCCCACATTGGACAATCGGACCATCTCTCCCTGTTCCTCACACCTCGGTATTCACCACTCATCCAATGTGTGAAACCTGCTGTGAGGACAATTAAAGTGTGGCCAGAGGGGACAGACGCAGTGCTCCAGGACAGATTTAAAAACACAGACTGGAATATGTTCACCAACACAGACCTGGACCAGTACGCCTCATCTGTACTGGATTACATCTCCAAAACCACAGACAGTGTCACCACCCAGAAACGGATCACCATGTACCCCAACCAGAAGCCTTGGATGAACCGGGATGTTCGTCTCCTCCTGAAGGCCCGCAACACCGCCTTTAGGTCAGGAGATGCACACGCCTACAGTACAGCCAGGGCTAATCTAAAGAAGGGCATCAAAAAGCCAAACACCATTACAAAAGAAGGTAGAAGAACACTTCTCCAACTCCAACCCCGACGCATGTGGCAAGGACTCCAGACCATCACAGACTACAGGACCACCAAACCCTCCCCGCATCCTCTGATGTCTCCTTCCTCAACGAGCTCAACAACTTTTACGCTGCGTTTTGAGCGAGGGAACCCCACAACCACAACCAAAGCAGATGTGACGCCAGACCACCAACCTCTGACTCTCTCCCCACCGATGTAGGAGCGGTGCTGAGCAGGATCAATGTCCACAAGGCTGCAGGTCCTGATGGCATCCCGGTCGTGTTCTCAGAGCGTGTTCTGGGAGCTTGCAGGAGTGCTGACAGACATATTCAACCTGTCCTTGGCTCCACGCTGTGGTACCGGCCTGCTTCAAATCTACCTCCATCGTCCCGATACCCAAAAACTCCAACCCATCTTGCCTCAATGACTACCGCCCAGTAGCACTCACCCCCATCATCACTAAGTGCTTAGAGCAGCTGGTCCTAGCACACTTCAAATCCTGTCTTCCCCCACCATGGACCCCCACCAATTCAAGATACCGCCAGAACAGGAGCACAGAGGATGCAGTCTCCATCGCACTGCACTCTGTCCTCTCACACCTGGACAACAACAACACCTACGCCAGAATGCTGTTTATAGACTTCAGTTCAGCGTTCAATACAATCCACCCTCACAACTCATCAGGAAACTGACAGACCTGGGCATCAGTTCCCTCATCTGCAAATGGTTACTGGACTTCCTGACCAACCGCCCCCAACATGTCCGGCTGGATAACCGCTGCTCATCAACAATCACAATGAACACCGGTGTACCACAAGGCTGTGTGATGAGCCCTTTCCTCTACTCCTCTTCACCCACAACTGCAGACCTGCTGATGGTTCCAACACCATCATTAAGTTTGCAGATGACACCACGGTGATTGGCCTCATCAGTGACAACGATGAGGCCGCCTACTGAGGAGGAGGTGGATCGTCTGGCTGAGTGGTGCGACACAAACAACCTGCTGCTTAACACCGAGAAGACCAAGGAGCTCATCGTGGACTACAGGAGGAATGCTGACCCACATCCACCCATCCATATTAAGGGACGGCTGTGGGCGTGTGAGCAGCTTCAAGTTCCTGGGAGTCCACATCTCCGAGGATCTCACCTGGACGACCAACTGCTCCAAGCTGGTCAAGAAGGCTCACCAGCGCCTCTTCTTCTTGAGGACTCTGAGGAAGAACCACCTTTCCTCAGACATCCTGGTGAACTTCTATCGCTGCACCATCGAGAGCATCCTGACCAACTGTATAACAGTCTGGTACGGGAACTGCTCTGCCTCGGACCAGAAGGCGTTGCAGAGGGTCATGAAAACTGCCCAGCGCATCGCCGGAGCACCACTTCCTGCCATAAAAGACATCTACAGGAAGCGGTGTCTGAAAAGGGCTGGGAAAATCATCAGAGACCCCAGTCACCCATCACATGGACTCTTCACCCTCCTGCCCTCTGGGAGGCGCTACAGGAGCCTCCGGACTAAGACCACCAGGTACCGGAACAGCTTCTTCCCCACAGCTGTCAGACTCCTGAACTCTGCCTCCTGCCATCTGACAGCCTCTGTAGAAATTATCCACACCCTCACTTATCTTAACTGCACTACTGTATAGCTCTGTGTAAATAATCATTCTGTACATACAATAATTTTTAACCTTACAACTGTTTACAACTTGCATAGTTCCCATTTCTATATAACTGTATATCTCATATTTCTGTAAAGTTATTTATTTCATATTCTGTATAGTTTTTCATATTTATATCCTGTTCATAGCCTGTACATAGCTTGTACTCACTACAGCCTGTACATACCTATAGTTATAGAATATTCACAACATACTTCATACCGTGTACATTATAACATACCACAATAGACCCATTTCTGTAATATACTTGGATATCTATATTATTGCTAATATATATATTGTAATATATCTATATCACTAAAGCACTTCTGGATGGATGCAAACTGCATTTCGTTGCCCTGTACCTGTGCATGTGCAATGACAATAAAGTTGAATTCTATTCTATTCTATTCTAATCGGGCACGTTGTTGTCCACGCAACTTACATTTTTTTTTTACTGGGTTGGTAAATTGCCAAAAGAAAATGTGTTTACCTACGTTTTTCCTGTTTGTTAATAATAATAATTTATTTAAAAAAAAATAGTTAAATTAAAGACAGAAGCAGCTACTTTCTTACTTAACCCACATATGTTCACACTGCAGGCAAAAGAATAACAGAGCGCTCACTTACCTTAGATTAGTCAAAGACAGCTGACTTCTGTTACTTGTTAATTAGCACTTGCAACCTCCTGTTAACTAGCCTGTTACTGTCCAATAAAAAAAAAAACACGAGGAATATTGGTATAATTTACCAGCAGTAGCTATGTAATGCACTGATGTCTTATTAGGGACGTCAAAAACCTTCTCTCAAACTTAACACTGGCCTGCCTGCCTCAGCTGCCTTCGAGCGTCTCTTTAGCTTTGCTGGACTACTGTTCACTGCAAAGCGAGCAAGGATGAACTCTACTAACTTTGAAAATCAACTGCTCCTCAAAATTAACAGGAAGTTCAGAGAGTAACACTCTAGGATGGACACAAAGGAACTTTAATCTAGAGGTACAGTAGGGCAGGGCCAAGTTTAAAAAATTAAAAAAACATTTTTAAAGCAGCTGCCGTTCAGTTCAGTACTTGTTCTCTTATTTGACAGTTTAGAACACATTCTCATGTGAAAGAATGATATGGTTTTGTATTGAAAACACTGTGATACCTGACAGTTTGGTTGATTGGTTTGGTGACCATTATCCATTTTCATGTATAGACTTGCAGTTTAACTGCCACTGCATTTTAAAGTTTTTCTTTTCATTAAAAAAGAACTACTTTGAGATTTATATCCCACTGTCTTTTTTTTTGCACTACTCAGAAGAGGCTGTCCTCCTGCTGACAGAAAAGTAACTATGTAACTTTTACTCTGAGTACATTTTAAATGAGCTACTTTTTACTTTCACTTGAGTAAATTTTTAGACAGGTAATTTTACTTGTACTTGAGTAAAATTTCAGCAAAGTAATAGTACTTTTACTTGAGTAAAATATTTTAGTACTCCTTCCACCTCTGCTAAAATGCTTTTTTGACTTTAAAGTCATTCAAAATTTCAACTTTATTTTCAAAATGATCAATATTTTAATGATCAATACTGTTTTACTCGCATATAGCTTATTCATGTAGTTTTGGAGGTCCGTAAGCCTCCAGGTCTTTTCTCTATGGAACACCCAAAGGAGTACTTGTTACTTTAATGGACAGAGCTGCAATAGTGCAGAGACCAGATCCACCAGATCCCTGTCTGGTGTTCAGTAGCCTTCAGCAGGTTCCTTCAATAACACACCCAAGGACAAACTGGGCATGGAGGAGTCATGTTTCGTGCTATAAAATAATTCTCTAGTAGCAAGTACAAAAGGTTGGCTTTGGGTAGATTTTTTTTTTTTTTTTTTGTCAGGGGAGCACCCTTTGGAATTTACGCAAAAGCTTTCATCCATGTACGGAGGCACCAAGTGAGTATCAAGAGAGGTGAAAGGAAAATGAGAACTAAAGGAAGGGGAATCTCAAAGTTTTATTGTGGAATAAGGTGCAGTCCAAATTCGGGAGGTCATTCTTTTTTAATCAAAGGATTGTGTTCATCTGCTATCTGTAGTTCTTGGTGTTTTCATTTATCTGTGTGTCTGTGTGGGAGGTGACTCTTTGATACTGAATAGATCTGAAGCAAGGCTCTTGTAATGCCAAGCCTCCATCGTCCGCAGAGCAGAAGACCCTTGACATTATCACATCAGTCACATTAAAGTCATCATCATCAGAACGAAATGTCAAACTGGAAAAAGCAACAATCCCTGTAAAAATGTGTAACCTTTATGCTGTGCGTACTCTGTGTTCTCTCCGAGTCCCCGCTGAGCCTTTTTCTCTGCAGTCCTTCGGTCACACAGGCACAGTATTGCAAATTTTCCTGACATTTATGAAAGGCGATTAGGTGGGATTTTTGCCATCCGTGCCAAACATACCTCTAAATCACATTACCCATGACAGCAAACAAGCCTCAATGTTAAACCTGAAGATCAGCATTCGAAAAGAACACTAATGTCTTTTGATGTCCACATCTCACCTGGTTTATTTTTTTCTTTGCAGAAAGTGACAAAGTAGAAAATCAGTCCTTGTTTCTAAAGTGGCCTGCAGTAAACAAATCAGATTGCTCTGAGATTCACACTCTCGCCTCCTTTTGATCAGAGAGACACAATATCAAAGACCACAAGTACTGATGTGCACCACAGTTTAAATAAGACTTGAAAAGAATTCATAAAGTTCAAAGGCAGTGTTCTGAATGTTTTCTTCCCCCCTACTGAAAGCTGTATTTTTGTGGAACCCCAACTTTACCATGCTATAGTTGGTATTCCTATAATTACACTTAGCCTGCCACTGTTAAACAGAGTAAGGTGTATTTTTGTGCAAATTTAAACCAAATCAAAAGAAATTAAACTGAATTGTCACAGAAGCATAGTTCATTTTGAGCAAGGGAAGGGCAGCTCAGATTATCCACAAATAGGATCACTAATAATGACAGATGAAGAGATGACTAAATGGATAAATAAAGAAAGAAAAAAATAAGTAATTAATGTCGGTAATGAAAACGGCCCATTTTTGTTTTATATGCAAGACAAGTCGGCCCAAACCTGAGGAGACAAAAACTTGTTAACTGAAGTCCAGATGTGTATTGGCATTGTTTCCTCTGTGATCCATGTTATTGACAAAGAGTCCACATAAGCCTCTGATGAACTGATCAATTGTTTCCCAGATGAACTAATTAAGAGCTCCCTTTATTCACATATTTACTGCAACAGATGCCAAATTTATTCTAAAGAATCATTGCAGAATAGGATAAAACTGCATACAGGCCCGTGACTACTTCTAGTACACAAGTATAGATTTTTACCCTGTCAGCCCACCACTTACAATGCAACTGTATCATTGTGTATGTATATGTAAAAGTCACTTGATTTCTTCATAGCTTGGAAAATGGGAAACAGCTGCAGCAATTTATTGAAACATGCAAACAAATTTGATACTTGAAATGACCATTTTTTTTCTTTATTCAACACAGCCTGAAGTCACTTAGACAAGCTTTCTTTCTGAGGTGGCATTTAATAATAGCTTTTCAGGCTTTTTGAAGCCTTTCTTTGGATGTTGGATGCCTTTTGTTCAAGGACTGGACCTTTGCACAGTTCAGTATATCAATTAATTTAGTTTTCTGCTCAAAATATACATTTATGTAAGATGCAGTACTGTGCCATAACCACAGATGGATTCCATCAATAAAGGGCATATAAAGAATTGAATGATTTAACATCCATGTTTCATGCATATGTATTTGCCCAGCAGAGAATTGATACTGCACTTCAAACGTGCTGTAAGTGAAAGAAAGAGATTTTGTGAATTTAAACTAAAACTCGGAACATAACATGTTCCTAACCAGGTTATGTGACCAGCTTAAGTTACCACAGGGATTTAGCATGATAAAAAGAGAGCCACAGAAATGGTAAATGGACTGATTCTGATATATCGCTTTTTTACTCTCTCGGAGCACTCAAAGCACTTTATACAACATGCCACATTTACACATGCACTTTCTTCTATGCTTTTCAGTGCTTTCTAGCTAACATTCACACACCAATGGATGCATCGGAGAGCAACTTCCCACTAACCTTACCTGATTGTAAGGTTAGTGGATCAAACCACTAACCTTACAATCAGGAGACGGCCTGCTCTACCTCTTGAGCTACAGCCACCCCAGGTGACTTTAAGCCATTAATGTGGCTTCATAGTAGAGCCCTTAGCACATGGCAATACCAGTGGCAATAGTGAAAGCAGTCATCTTCTTTTCAAGGGTCATACAAAGCAGCTAATTTTAGAGAAAACTGCATTGTTACAGGTGTATCCCACATAGCTAAGTAAAACCCTAAATCAAGCCCTATAAGCAAAACTACAAATACTGATAACACCCTATTATAGCTCGTGTCGATCCCTTTGAGATTTGTAATTTTGGAAAACGGCTCCATTTTTTGATGAACATCTAATTTTTTTGCTCATATTCCTTCTTGATTAAAAGGACTTTAAACCGCATTAGTACACTGTAAAATGTAATTCTAGATGTTTGTTATTTCAACATATTATTTTATATCAGTTTGACGATAGATGACTGAAGTTGTTGTTATAACATAGAATTATAAGTTAAAAACGTCCCAATTACACCAAAAAAAGCTAACTTGAAAACTCATGTCCAGCTAAATCAGCAACTTATGTGCAGTGTTGCCAACTCCTCAGTAAGGAAAATCGCTATTGGCTGTCCTAAAAGTCGCTAGAAGTCGCTAAATGACGTCATCACCTAATTTGCATAATTGGTCACGCTAATATAATTGTAACCTATGTTGTTGGAGAGAGAAATAACATCGTGGAAGAGACATAAAGTGAGTAAAAAACGTCCTAAATGCATTTAGAGTTTATTTAGAACTACAAATTAAATTTCTTTTAGCAATTATTGTTTTTTAATGTCACAATTCCAACCCTGCTCCTTTACCGGGCTTGGACCGGCAAAAGTGACCGAAATAGACACTCTGGTGGAGTTACTTTGTGTTTGTGTGTGTTTATAAGTAGTTTTAAACCTTGTGATCCACAAAACAGCATAAGAGTAAAAGATTAAAAGAAGAACTGACTGCGTTACAGCACCCGCTGCTTGTTGAGAGTAAAAGCGATACGCGCTTTCACGTCTTTTTTTAGCGACTTTTTATAGAAAAAAAGTCGCTAGGGGGTCTGAAAACTCGCTAAATATAGCGACAAAGTCGCTAAGTTGGCAACACTGCTTATGTGAAGTTGACAATGTGGGTAAGTTGAGCACAGCAGGATTCAAAACTGCCTCACGTGACTGCTACCGAGGTGCATCATGGGGAATTGGCGGTTAACGACATGCTCACTTTACTTGGACGTTTTCTAATCGTCTTCTTTGGAATATGCTTTCAAGGTGAGTAACATAGGTTATAACTATAAGGAAAGAGAGCTACAAAAGTTGGAACATGTTTTGAATTTATTGCATGATGTGTATTTTTCTCTTTTACCGAAATGTTTGCTTTAGCTAATGTAACTTTAGCCGACAAGGTCCAGCTTGTGTGTCATGACCAAACTTGACCTAATATACTGACACATGGCCTTTTTTATGGGTTTAATGTGGCACTGACCAAATCACAAGTATTGTGCCGCTAGCTTTAAGGTTGTGCACTCAACCACTGTTGCGATATTAGCAAGCTAACTCAGCTAATTAATAAAGCTTATTTCATATTGTCTCTGTACTTGTAAATTTCTTTCAAGTTCACAGGCTGTTGTATTTTGGTGGAAGTTCATTTTGGCAATATTTCCAATAACTGACTGGGTTCAAAAGAACTTTTGGCAGGACTCCGATGCTTGTTGTCATCTGTTTACCCCTATGTAATCACTTAAGTTGTTATTAACTGCTGCATGCTAAGCTGCAAGAGTGCACTGAGGACTGAGACAAAATATGGTCTACAAACCAGCATTATATTAGTTTTTATCAGATAGTCCTCCAGTGTGCTTATTTTTTTTTTTTGCTTTAATTCTATTGTGCAGTTATTTGTTACTCTGAAATGCTTTATGCTTAACAACAGCTCACTATTTTGACTTATTTTTGAACTCTTGTGATCAGTATGACTAGATTGTGTGAGTTTCCATAATAAAAGAGCTGTAGTGATAAAATAATTGGCATCAGAGACACTGATTTTTGGCATGGTATACTGCAGAAGTTTTTTTTTTTTTTTTTTGGAATAATTTACCTTTTAATTAAACTGCATTCTCTGTATTGTAACAAAACTAACATTGTTTATATGTCAGAAAATTAGCAAACATGAATAAATGGCGAAAACAATATAATTATAACATATATTTTTATTTTACTCATTTTAGGTCTGTGAAGCCAAACTTGATGCTGGGGATATATTTTTGTCAGTGGAGTCAAATGGTAAGTTACAATTTGTGCATTTTGTCATACTGGAAACACCACAGATCATATTGTAACTTAATAGCTCTGTAGAAGAAATGATATAAAGATTGTAGTGTCAGGGTACTTCTTAAGAAGTAATATGGCACTATTGATGATCACATGCAGGTGGCATAAACTAAATATTCAGACGTGTTGCCAACAAATGATTCATTAACAAAAGCAATGGAGCAGACTGTTTAGGTTCTTGTGGTTGTAATAACATCCATAACTGCAAGTTTGTCATTAATTTATTTTCACAGGTCTAGATGATCACATCTGACTTTGTCATTTAAATGAGGTGGACTTGCAAACTTTTGCGCTCTTTTGGGTAAATTGCTGTCCACTACATATACACAGAATGTGCACAGTATTTCAGATCTAAAAGGGAGTATGTAATGGACTTGCTGGCTTTAATGTAAAAAGCCTGTTGTGTAACTTTAATGAGGCAGTTGGACTAAAACAGTATTGCTCATCAAGGTAAACATCTGAGGAATAAGGAAACTGTTACTTGTCCTTTTAGTGTTCTTTTAATCGCATGTTTATTAAAGTTTTATATCACATAAGTCATTTTCACAATCATTCTACTTTAAAAGATTTCAAGACAGAGCTTAATGTTCTCTGAACTTCCTTGTTTGCTGAACGGCAGGTAAAGTGCATCTTTTTGTTTGTTTGCTTTTGTGTGTTTGTGTTTTCTCTAATGGGCCTCAGATGACTGTTTGCTTAAATTTGGGTCTCAAAGAATCTTTTTTTCATTCTGCCTGTACTCTCCACCCCTCTTCTTCTATTGCTCAGGTTGAAGCAGAATTTGCCCGTCTTACATCTGTTGACCTGAAAGGGTTCCTTTTGCTGTGCTTGACCATTATGGAGAGGTTCGTGGAGCTGTACAAAATCAAGAGCGGCATAGGAGGGCTGACTAGGCTCATAAAATGCTTCAATGATGATGTAAGTGTTCAACTGCGAAATGTTCTCCTTTGTTTAAGTTTTAGGTTATCCAGTTCAACTGATGAACTCATTGAAAGAAAGCTGATAAGTAAAGTCAGTCATCATATTTCACAACTGGACATTTAGTGTGGTAACTTTTACAGAATCTGTGTATATTGGTGGTAGGTTGGATATCATATTCTACTTGAATGTCCTGATAAGCCTGATTCAAAATCTCCAATGATAATCATATATTGATGGAATTATGCATCAAAAAGCTGTGAATTTGGAGCTGTCTACATGCTTCATAAACACTGTTTAAAGAGTGTTTTTGTTTTCTTTTGACTTCTTTGACCAGAGCCCTACACAAAGGAAGAGGAGAGAGGACCTCACCTTCCTTTTCTAAAGGAAGATCCCTCACACACTTTCAAGACTGTGAAGGTTAGCATTGTTTCTTTTAGTAAATTTAATAATGACAGCACCACAGTGGATTTTAAATGAAACATGTGGCATCTATGAAACAATAGATGCCACATGATAACATGTGTACTTTTTCCTCACCAAATGTATTATTACAAGATCTTTGACACTGAAGTTGGTCTAGGTTTCAGAGAAACTAACTGGCAAGCTAGCGTTGATATTATTAGTGTCTTGTGTTTATTCATGTCTTCACCAGGGTCTTTGACATTTCGCTGCTGTACTGTTCACTTCAGCTTTACGTTTGATTTCTCACATTGTATATTGTAATGGCAGAGATATTAGGATATTTAAGGGGCTGCAGTGGCTGCTACAGCTGTGGGGGCAATACTTTGGTGAAATGTCCTGGACCCTGGAAAAGAGACTGTGTAGACTGGGTAAGCAATTAAAGGTTACTGGCCGAGAGTCATTGGGCAGCTGGGTAAAGGTGGATGTTGATATTCAGTGCCAATTATGCAACCTGTTCAGCCATGTCTATATGCTCTTTTTCATGCTGTTAATATAGGGGAAAAATAAACTTTAATCAATAAACTGATTAAAGAAACATTGTCTATGGAGCCATAATCTGATCCTGCAGTTTGCACATTTCATGTATTCTCAGCCAGATTTGGTTTAGAGCACAGCCAATATTTAGCATAAGTAGATTTAAATTCACACACTGGTGATGGCAAGCTACATTGCAGCCACAGCCGCCCTGGGGGCACTGACAGAGGCGAGGCTGCCGGACACTGGCACCACCGGGCCCACTGACCACCACCAGTAGGCAACAGGTGAAGTGTCTTGCCCAAGGACACAACGACTGAAACTGTCGGAGCGGGGCTCGAACCGGCAACCTTCCGATTATAAGACGAACTGTCAACTCTTGAGTTTCAGTCATCCACCCATGTGTGTGAATGACTGAATGTGTAAAGCGCTTTGGAGTCCTTAGGGGACTAGTAAGGCGCTATACAAATACAGGCCATTTACCATTTAAATTGAAAATTTTGTTTGAATTCTGCAATTGAAGACATGCTCAGTTATTTATGAACATGGTCTTTGTTTAAAGCAAGAAATGGATTTGTAACATGGGGTGCATATCTCATTCTGAAAAAACTTTAACAACTAATAAGTGTTACCCAAAGCCAATCACCATCATCCAAAGCATCAGTATGGCTCTTCTTTGGAAAGACATGATTTCTTAAGCACAAGGGATATTGTGTAATTGTAATTGTGTAATTTTATTATTTTTTTTTTGTCTTTATAGCCGACAGGTATTGAAGACATGTTTTCTAAGAGGATGAAAGTTGGCATTGCGATGGTGAAAGAAGAAGACATCATCGATGTGTTGGTTGTCCTTGAGGCGGCAGTAATCCTGTCTAATCTGAGGGATGTCTCAAGTGCCATTTCCATGCTGATGGGCCTTCTTTTGCCCTCAACATAGACTATCCAACGGAACTTAAGGACATCTTTGAAGTCATTCAGAACATCCTAATGAACATTGGTGGAAGGCAGTGCATCTCACTAGTGCATGGTCTAAGAAACAGACTCTTGCAGAAAGCCATGCAGAACTGTAATTGTATGCTCACAGCATACAGTTGCCTCAGTGTTAAGGACAGTTTTTATTTTACTGTTTGTTTTTTTTATTCTTGCAAGTTCTCATTCTCACTTTTGTATGTCACTAAATGACTGCACTTTATATTCCAGATTAGACAATTACTCATTTGTTCATGGTTTAAGAAACTTATGTGAACAACAATATAATGGTGGACTTTGCAGATGCTTATCTCATGCAAGTCAGTAGTTTTTCCTTTGTTTTGCAATTGAGCAGACTCAAACTGATGTTTCTGAAATATCCATATTATCAAATGTTTCAGAAGCATGCGCTCATTTTCAGAGATATTGGTTCTGTGGAATTTGTTGCAATTGTAAACGAAGACAAATACAAGAGTTTGATGTCTTAGTTGTTATAAACTGATCTTTACTGTCACTTATCAAAGGTTTTGTACTATTTTAATATTTCAAGTTTTATGCTAACAGGTGTGACTGAGCACAATGAAGTTTAAAAATTTTGCAAATGTAAAGAATAACTTTTCTAAAATAGCAAGTGTCCCGTTGATACATTACATTAATGCAGACTTTATGTTGTTACTTCACAAGAATCACTACTGCTCCTAGAGTATTGGTCAGAATTTAATCTTCACCCAAACTGGGCTCAAGACCAAGTTCAAATTTATTGTTTCACAGGAGCAGCCTTTGAGTTTTGATGGATTGTGAGCCTGATGAGCTACGTCACTGATTTTTCTGTTTCTCAGATGACTAAGATGGCACAATAAATGGTGAATGTTGGGTGCTCATTAGTAATTGTCTTGTCATGTTCTTAAAACAAACTTTCTGCCTGAAATGATCAGATAGACTTTAATGGAATCTGTGGGTTTTTATTTTTTCTGTAAACAACAGAAAATTAATTTAAAGGAATGTAGATATTTAAACCTGAGATCTAAGATAAACCTAACAGGTAGTTTTGCTGAAATGGATGTTAGAAAGCTAAAAAAAAAAAAAAAAAAAAAAAAAAAACTTAAGATGTTTAATACACATTTTTCTTTACATCCAGTCAATCAACTCTGATAATTAAAATGAAACTGATTTACGAGTGCACTCAGCTACCTTAAGGAGCTCAGTTAATTAATAAACTTAAATCAACTTAGCTAACAGATTATGTTAGTTAAGCTAAAATAGATTCCTAAGTTAAAAGAACTACTAAAGTATTTGAATTAACTAAAAAACCCAAGTCAACTGAACTAGGACAAGAGTTTAAACAATAGATTATTTTAATTTAGCTGAAAAGGTTTTCCCCAAGTAAAGATGACAATTAAAGGAGTTGAACTGACTAACAAATCTCAGTCAACTAAACTAAGACAAAAGTTTAGACAACATGTGATTTTTCATTAAGATAACAATTGGTTGTGTTATAAGAACAAACTCTATTTCTTGACTTAACTTAAAATTTTAAGGCAGCCCTGTACCTGATATTTTTAAGTTGAAACAACAAGTTAGATTTTACAGTGTAGACTTGTTTGCTAGCAACACAACTGCAAACCACTACCATCATTTCTTATTCAGAGAATAGATGTGTGAGGTATTAACATTTACAACACGACTTTTGCATTTTATATCAGTGCACCAACAAGCCAAACGCAGTGTTTTCCATGGCAATGCAGTTTAGACAGTTTTGTATACGTGTATATGTATCATATTAAAGTGATTATAAAATATGCACTAAATATAAAACGTTGAGTCAGACTCCACCTACTCCCGTCTCTTTCAGTCGAGGCTGCAGGTGACGACATGGTTAAATATCCTGGCTGTTTGCTTTAGGAGTATTACAATGATAGCCTCCAAACAGTGTTAGTGTGTATCCTATATATAAAACATGCCCAGCACAGTGAGAAGCCACAGAGCCCAATGAATATATTCCATTTGATATTCTCTGGGCTGCTTGATCTTGATCCTCTGCCTGTTTTCCTCTGCTATGAATATATTACAAGGACACAAAAGAAAATAAATTTATTTGGGGGGAAAAAACACAGGGCTGTATGGAAAGGGAGGGTTGGATAAAAATTGCTGAGGAAGGCCACAGCATTATCAAAGAGTACTTTTCATAAGTAGTTTTTATTGAAAAAAAGTGAAAGTAGGGCACAGTTTTATCATTTTGTGACTAAGCTGGCGGCTGTGACAGCAGTTACTGTTAGTTATCAAGCCAGTGGCAGCTCAATACATATTTGTCCATATTTTCACTGTTGTTTGTGCATATAATGAGCTCGCACAGGAAGCAGGCATCGCCTTGCATCACGTGTCCATGAGGTGTATGAGGTATTTGTGTAAACATTTAATTTAAGCTCCTACATGTCAGTGAAGACACATCCCTCACACAAGAGTACAATATCTAAAATGGAGTTTTCCACATTCCCTGCCCACAGCTGTACGCTAATCCTATCAAAGTGACTGTGACAAAGGATGTTTTCATGGTGATTAAGGCCATATGAACACAGAAGCTGTCGACAGTAGCTCAGAGGGACAGTCACTGTTACAGTACTGACCAGAAACTCATCAGGGATGGTACTTTATATTCTCATTTTTCTATTTCTCCTAGATGTTATGTGTATATTTGTCTTTCACACTCAGCTAATTAGAATAAAGACTTGTGAAAATATAAATTGTTTGCTGTTTTTCATGCCCTGTGTGTAATCGTCTTAACTGATTTTTCAAGCAACCAATTAATGTGGTTTAATTTAAGAGATTTTAATAATCTAATCTGCCTAAAAGTTCACCCTTTTTCTTCTTCTTTTTTTTCCTAACATAAAACAAAATAAAACTGAGTGCTTGCATAACATAATTTAAGACAGACACGTGCAGCAATGGTGGGTTTATTTCAGAATGCTTTATGGAGGTGTTGATTCCACCGTACGTTGATTTTGGTGCTGATGTGTTTGTAATGTCCATATGCAGGGAGCAATGTGATACAAGGTTGTTTAGTTTAAAGGACAAAATATTGTGAATTAACTACTTTCTCTAAATAAATCATCAACCGTTATTTTAAAGAAGAAAGAAACGACAGGGCAGATGTGGTCACTTCTCGAACCATTTAGGTTAGGCAGCTTGGCTAAAGGAGACCAAAAGAGTCTAAAGAGACTTTGTCTAGTTCTATATCTTTTTGATTTTACAAAGCAAATGTTTGGCATAGGGTATGGCACTGTGGTACACTGGCTGACAGTTTCATCTGACTGAAACAAGCTGCCATTGGTTGAATCTGCTGGTCAGCTTTGTCTTTCTGTGCAGAGTCATTATGTTCTCAGACGTGCATGACAGGTTGATTAGTCAATTTAATTAATTTGGTCATGGAAATAAGCAAATAAAGTGCTTAAAATGCATAGAATAAAGCACCATATGTTGTAGTATAAAGTGGTGTCATTGCTAGAAAGGCTAGAAATGTCAAACTATGGAGAGTGTTGAGGCTGGACCCAATTGTAGAGGCAGAGTTCAGAACAAAAACTGAGCTGTTTATGCACAGACTGATTCAACGTCCACAGACAACAAAATTTAAAAAAAAAAAAATAGGATGATAACAGATATCCAAAATAGGTTCTGTTAGCAGTATAATGCAGTTGTTTCTGCCCTGGCCCTCTGCCCCTTACTTGAACATTAAGCAGAATCATATGCAAGCAGACTTTCTTCCTAGAACCTGAACTACTGGGAACCACCAGTTCTTATAGAAAACGGGCTACCATCGCCACATTGCAGTCAACAAAAAAATGGTTCAGACATTTTTCAACACAGACATGCATAAAGACAGACATTCAAACAGGCATGCCAAAAGATAAACTACACTCAATAAAACTCAATACGCATAAACAGTGGATGTAGAGGAGAGTAAAAGCACTAGATGACAATTGCAAACACCGACTAGATTTTTTATTTAAAAGTAACAGGAAAACAACTCAGAGATGAATCACACCAAAAACAAAGAACCGATGCTACAAAACTCAAAGCCCTGGGCTCAAGAAATGTGCTCCACAAATACCAGTGAATTTCCACTTAATTGTGAGGGACAAGATAACTGACATTTTTTATCTTTAAAAATTCTCCTTCAGAATTCTATTGAAGATGTTCTGAATGCTAACTCTCTTCCTTATGTCTCTGGTATAAATATATAAGTTTAAATAAACAGTGTAGTTAAGGATATGGGTAAAAACATAAAACTGGAAACAAACCTTGTTCTGTGGTTTGTTGACCCATGCATCCTCCTGGACCTCATTCCTATTAGAACTTTGTCTGTGGATAATACAAAGCTTTAGGCAGTACTTTACAAATATAACAGATAATGAGGTATTATTTTCAAATGCATGTAGCGTTTCTTCTTAACCAAAAAACCTGCCTTTTTTCCCCAATTCATGTAAACCTCACAACCTTGTTAAAGCCATCCTCTGATATGAGAGATTTGGATTAAAATGCCTGCAGCTCTACAATAATACACAGGATCCTGAGACACTGAAATATCCTATTCTGTTTGGGTGCACTCGGTCACACAGTTTTATGAATAGACTATACCTTCAGTGTTGTAAAATATTCAGAGAAGTGACCTCAAACAGACTCTACTCACAAAGAGAACAGGACCTTTGCAAAATTACATGAAAAACATGGCATAAGTTTGTTTTGCTAAATCAACAAAGGAAATGAGCAAACGAGCAACAACAACAAAGTGTATGTTGAATAAAAGATCCTCAGCTGGTCTGCCTGTGAATTTTTACCATATAATAACAAAAAGATGCATCACATACATTTTAATCTTCATGCAAGGAGAAAGCCTGGCGAGTTATTTCGTTTTTTCAGTGTGTATTGTGTTGATGTTTATTAAAGGTACAAACACAAGTTGTGCTCAAATAGTCTCCTTTTTTTTTTTTTTATTTATCTCTAATCTGTGGTGTGTTAATTAAAGAATTTTCTTATACAGGTTTGTCAAAAAACTTTTTGTTCTGGAAAAATGTAAAAAGCTTCAACAGCCATTTCACTGGGTTTCTACAGTGAAATTTAAAGTTAAATAACTTTCATAACCAGTGAACCTTGAAGTGTGTAACGTTCCCAGAAGTCTCTTTCTGGTGCTCAATGGGGTGGTACTGAGACAAACTGGCATCAGCACATCCAATTTTCTTTACGCACTGATGACTTTAAGGCAATTAAATTTTGGGGGGAACAGGAAACAAAAATAATTTTGTACATTTGCTTTACAGTAACAAAACTCTAGGTAGTTTTCCCACTATTAGACAGTTAACTAGCATGATAAAGCTTATTGTACCTTGCACAACCTTTTAATGGCAGGTTAACTGTACAGACCCATAAACATTTTTATGCATGTTTACCTTAACTATTCTAGCCAATCAAGTTAACCAGGTAACTTCTAAAATGGCATGCTACAACTTTACAACTTGTCTAACATTCAAAGCTTTCAGTTTACAACTGCACATACACCTGATCAATCCCACATACCTCATTCTCAGCTTTTCAAAATAAAGATGACCTCATGTTTTTTTCATGAACATTTCTAAAGTTTCCTTAAGCTTGTCCTTTTCCTATAGTAAATCTTATGTTACCTAGTTTGTTTAGCTAACTGTGTCCATATTAGGACTGGGCGATTTGCTCCACGTCCGTGTGTTTGCATCATTGCCATGGTGAGGTTAACATAGCAATGTCAGCAAAATAACAATTACAGTTCCACCCTCTTGCATCAAAGAAGAAAATAAAAAGAGAAACGGTGCACAAGTGAGAGAGAAACACACATACTTGGAGGGGTTTTTCTTCTCTTTTCCAGCATGAAGAGATTTTTAAAAGTTGACAGTGAACCCTTTTGAACCAGTGAACACCCAGACACGTGTTGCAAGTGTTGATTGTTTGTGACATTAAACTATAGGATTAAAGATTCATTTTATCATTAATGTTATATTCATTTAGGCATCTGCAGGGGAAATCCTACTATTCTACTTTAAAAACATGAAAAGGTAGAAATGGAGGTTACAAGTCTGGTTACTTTTGTTACCTGCTGAAGATCAGGCTCTGGCTGCTGGGCTGGGGTCAGCATTGAAGCATTAATTAACCGCAGGACTGTTTTGAGCACTATTGTAGGAACGGGATCAAATAGACACATTGATGGTTTGGAGGCAGAAATTACTGAAATTAACTCCGAAAAATGAATTGGTGAGAAAGAGTCTAAATAATTACCAGTAGTATTGAAAGTAGCTGTACATAATGATATGTCTGTGAGATGGTTATGAATCATTTGTCTGTAATGGTTAACATTTTAACTGAAGAACCTTTGAAACATAAGTAATGACACAACTGTAACTGTAATTTAATTCCTGAATTTAGTGCAGAAACCCTTTACATTCCTGTATTACTCAGAAATTGTCGAAGGGCTGCAGAGGCAGACCTTATATTATTTAAATGGACCCAAAAGCAGACAACACAAGGAGACACGAACTTGGTTAAACAAAGGGTGAGCCATTTATTCAGGCTGAAACATGAAGGTACAAAAATAGAGAAACAAAAACCAAGGATTAAACCTAAACTGGGAAAGAACTAAACTAAACAGCGAAGCACTTGGACCATAGAAAAACTAGGAACCGGGAACATTTGGGAGATCAACAGACACGGGTAAACGAGCAGACGACAACGAATGACAGAAAACTCACACACTAAATACACAGAGAGGCGGCAAGGGGAGTGGAAACACATGGGGAACACAGCTGATACAAATAAACATGACGCCACAGGGAAAGCAAACTAAACAAACTGAACATGGACCATGAGACTATAAAAATAAAATTGAAAACACAGATGTAGACTGACAAGCAAGCTCGACACTGGTGGAAAGGCAGATGAGAGAGGGAGTGAGGCAACACGAGAGAGAGAGACATGAGGGGCTGGGGAATGGCTGTATCTGCATTCACTTGTCAATCAAACTGGGCTACACCCTAAACAGCTAATCGGATCGGCAAAGCGTGTTTGTGGAATATTATGTTTTTGTTCCTGCAAGCGCTTTTTATGCAATTTTTGCAAAGCTATGCGTGGAAGGAAACCGTGACCTAGGGCAAGCTGATGGCATAAGATAGGAGGAGCTTGCCAGGGTGCGGTCAGCCTTTGTCTGGAGGGTAACAACAAAAATCCTCACACAGCTCCTTGAGGCCCCCGTATGTGACACTGTCTTAAGTGAGTTGGAGAAAGAATCAATACTGGAGAAGAACCTAGCCAGAGCAGACAAGGCACGCAGCTTCATTGACACAGTGAGGAAAAAAGGAGACACAGCCTGCAAGATAACAATCAAACATCTTCAGATCAAAGATCCTTCTCTTTTCTCTCAGCTGCGTTTATACTCTGATCCATCTGCTCAACAAGGCTCCAGTCTGATCGGATCCTCCAGCAGCCACCAGGCCTAGGATCCTCCAGCAACTAAGGAGCTTTTTTTGGTGAGTCGCCACTAACTACTACTTCAGAAATGGGGCCTAAGAAAACACCGACCACTGAGGAAATTGAGGACATTAAAAAGTCACTGGACTTTTTAACTGAAGAAACATCAGCTATCAAGCTACAGCAGAAATATATCCTGGACATTGTCGAGGAGATAAGGTCGCTTCGCAATCAGAATGCAGAGAAGGAGAAACGGATTGTCTATCTGGAGTGCAGGGTCGCGGACCTGGAGCAATACACCAGAATGAACGATGTGATCGTCACAGGGCTACACATAAAACCTCGGTCATATGCTCGGGCTGGGAATGCTGACAGCAAAGAGGAGCATGGAGAACTGGACGTTAGCTCTGCAGAGCAACAGGTGGCTGGTTTCTTGCAGTCAAAAGGGATCGACCTGGACTGTAATAACATCGAGGCATGCCACCCTCTGCCCAGGAGAAACGCTAGTGATAAACCAGCTGTCATCATAAGATTTGTAAACAGGAAACAAGAATGCACTGCTGAAGCAGGGGAGAAAACTAAAGGGATCGAACGTCTACATGAATGACCATCTAACCAAATACAACGCTGACATGGCTAAGAAAGCACGACACCTAAAGAAACTGGGTAAAATTCAAAATACCTGGGCCCGTATCCCTAAAGATTCTGAGAATCCCCTCAGAGAGCTCCTAACTTAACCTAAAAATTCCTTGCCAGGAGTTTTAGCTTAGAAGTGATTCCAGAACATTTTCAGTGAACTCTGAGCAAGGAATGGATGGAAAATCCTATCTTAGTGAGGTGTGGTTGACCCCGTTGCTAGGTATGAGTCATCATTTCAAAAGCCGTGATTGGTTGATCCTACAAGTTTGATGGAAATGAGCTTTTGGTGAGAATGAGCAAAGGATGTACCCTCAAATCAATAAACATAATTATACACTCTAATCTTATGCTGACTGTAATTGTAAATAATATTTCACATTCAAGAAAATATCTGGAAAATGAATAGTAAGCTGTAGGGGTTATAGCCTAACATTAGAATCTAAAATATGTGAAAACTTAAACTCATTACACCCTGTTCAAATAATGATTCGTGTCTTATTTGCTCATATCAATATCCTAGCTGGCATATTTTGTACTTTCACTCCCATATGGACCCCATTGAAAACAAGATGGCCTATCTCAAGGGGCTGTCCCTAATGAAGTAGAAATCACAACGTTACAAGTCCAGTGTGGTCTTAACGAGGGTAACACGGCTCAGCTTTTATCAATGTCTGTGATTGCTGGCTGGTAGACTTGTAGTCAAGACCGCCTAATCCGAGACCAAGACAAGACCAAGACCAGAGGGTATCGAGACCAAGACAAAGACCAAGACCAGAGGGTATCGAGACCAAGACAAGACCAAGACCAAGTTGAGACGAGACCAAGACCGAGACCAAAAAAGTCTTTAAACTGCAGCCAGATGCTGCTTCGTTTACAGGTGTCAGGCATATTTATGTGTTTTGCTTTCGCACAGCCCTCCTCACCGCTGTGTACTGTCTCACTCACTTACTGAGAGGACAGACGCACGCTCCACTTGACTGTCGCGTCTCTCACCCTCTCTGTTTTTCACATAATGATATTATCCTATATCCTCGCATGTGATTGGAGCATGGAGGGATTGGAGCATAACTGAGCCACTGTGTGAGAGCTGAGCAGCGAAAGGAAATTAAGTGAGGGTAGAAATGACTGAAAGATTATTAGGCTCTGTTTTGAGTTTTGTTCAAAAAGAATGACTTCATATAGAAAAAAAATAAATATCACATATGCAGGACACCTTAAACTAGTTTTTTAATTAAGCAGCAAGGCAGAACAAAGTCGGGCCTGTATCAAGACACAGGGACTAAATCCCAATTCAACCAGACCCAGAACTGATCCGAATTAAAACAGGACTACAACAGTTCAAAATCAGGACTACTTAGGACTTAACCAAGACGGAACCAGAATCAGAACTAGATGATAGTAGCACTGAAAATCATCATAGACCTGCACTACACTTATTTTTTTAATTCTACCAAAGCACGCTATTTAGATTCTGAAAAGTTTATATAATTATTTAGCCTTGTTGTGCAAACAAGCCTGCATAACTTAATAAATATAGAATTTGAAAAGTAACAAATGGTATCTAAAAAGAAACAGGTACTAGATACATGTTCTGATGAGTTTTGGCAAACAACCATTTGACTAACATGTGTGTCTCACCTGCTCTTGTTCGATCTCTGTTCTGTCCTCATTCTCCATCTCCCTCTCTGTTCTCTCTCTCCCTCTTTGTGCTGACAATCAAGCCAAACACCAACATCATCAAATATACAGTTGAAACCAGATATTTACATACTCTTCAGATAAAAAACACAAACACTTTTTAATTGTAACATCAAATCAGACTAAATGTTTATTTTTTTAGATTGATAAATATAAAAACATATTTGTTAACTTTAAGAGTAAAGAGAAAAACTATATGTATTTCTTAATTGCAAATGGCACCAAATTGTATTCAAAATTGAGCCACACTTATGGAGCTCCACAATTCTGTTCCTGGTGTTTTGGTTGACATCTCTTGATTTTCACATGTCACAGAAACAGGCTCTGTGTTTTGCCTTATATGCATCCACAGCTGTGCCACCAATTTACTCACATGGACTCTACTAACCTATCAGAAGCTTCTTAAGCTCAGAATGGAATGTCTGGAGTTTTTCTTATTAATTAACAATAAACTTAGTGTATATGTACTCCTAAATTTGATGAAAGGGATAAAAATAGACAGCTCTGTCTCTCTTTATTCTGTCATTAAACTAATTCAAAAGATATTTCAACATTTATTTATCTAAAACAAAAGTTTACTCTAAATTAATGTTTAACAGTAAAAATAGTTTTTATGTTTTCTACCTAAAGTGTATGTAAATATCTGGTTTCATCTGTGAATATACTGCTGTGTATTGAAATTTCTCTTGTTTTGCATAGATATACTGAACAACATACAAAGCATAATATATAAAATAACATCTACCTGAGTTTTTCTTTGAAAGAAGCTTCTTATGTCCATTGTTGTGTTCATCAGTACACAATTGAAACCGATTTAGAGAGTTTGTTTAGCCGTGGAGGGTAACAACTGAAAATATGAAATGTAGGCTAAGACTCTCTAAAAAAATCAGCATTGTTGTTCGGCTTTTTATTTATCCATTTGTTGATTCACTCGAAGAGCAAGTAACGCAACCAACTGATCAGTTTGATATCAATCTTTTGTGATACACCGTCATATTTACATTATTAGTTCAGTACGAATGATTTGCTTTGGTACCTGGTCAAACTTAAGCTCTCCTCTGTCTGCAGCAAACTCGCAAGCAGCAGCTTCTCCCCCCTCGCTCACATGTGTGCTGTGCTCAGTCGCCTAGTACCTGAGCTCGGATCATACCAAAATTAGGGGGAATTTACAACGGTGCCCCATGCTTCTGAAAAAATGACCCGGGCTTAAGCCCAGTAAGCCACCCCCCCGCTCCGCTAATGGTTGACTCCAAATCTCCGGAACACTATGTCGATTTGAGAACGGAAGATCGAAACAGCGAGACCAAGACCGAGACAAGACAAAAGTCCGTCGAGACCAAGACAAGACCAAGACAAAAGTCCATCGAGACCAAGACCGAGACCAAGACAAAAGTCCGTCGAGACCAAGACCACGTAAAAGTGGTCTCGAGACCGGTCTCGAGACATCCAACTCTACTGGCTGGTCTATTTATAAAGACTTGTTAACAAATATCCTACAAACACAGAAAATGGAGAAAAAAAAAGGACTCGCAAGCCGAACTGGACTGAGGAGCAAGGTTTGTTGCTGGCCCAGTTGGTGAACGAACATAAAGGTATCTCTCCTGCCTCTTCTGTTGGCCATTTTGTGCAGCTGCTTAGGGGAACTCCTAAGCCACTAAAAGTCCTCTTCCCTGCTCTTAGCAGATCTCGCCTTAGGAGCCCTTTTAAGCGCTAGGAATCTTGAGGAATAGCTTTTATATTAACTGGGATTATCGTGTCACTTTTAGGGGAAATTCTAAGAAAACGTCATGACTCTGAGAATTTTCTTAGAATTTGGCCGCTAGGAGCCACTTTTTGCACAAAGATTCTTTAGGGATACGGGCCCTGGACTGCAAACTGTAAAATATTTATTAAACTCAACGGCACACCGGAGGAAGCCAAAGTGCTGGTCATCAAACACATCCAGGATCTGGAAAAATATTAACAAACCAAATGGACCACAAATGCAAGGAGCTGAACAAACAATCTACACTCAAAGCAGGTAACGGAAGTTAACAACGGAAGCTAAAGCACAACATATTAAATCATGAGACAATCAACTAATTTAACATCTGGGAATTATACACTGCTATCACAGAGGATTGCTAATCATGAGAATCTGGAGTTAAATTCACCACAAAACACGGAATACAATACACACTTCACAGAGCAGGACATTGATCCAGAATTGAACTTTTTTAACATCAGTAACACCTGCTGTTATTATACTGAAGAACAATTCAATAAAACTGTCAAGGCTGACTGCAAAATGTCCATAATCCACTTTAATAGTAGAAGTTTATATGCCAACTTTCACAACATAAGAGAATATTTAAGCAAATTTACACATCCATTCAGTGTGATTGCAGTATCTGAGACGTGGATTAATATGGAGAAAGGAGTGGACTTTGAAATAGATGGATATGAACTCAATTTTATAAACAGAAAGAATAAGAATGGTGGGGGGGTGGCTTTGTTTGTGGACAAAAATTTAAAATACAGGGTGGTGGAAAAACTGACGGTGGTGGTGGACAACATATTAGAGTGTGTAACAATAGAAATTAGTATGGAAAAAAAGAAAAATGTCATTGTAAGTTGTATATATAGAACACCAGGTTCTAATATTGAAATATTTAAGGAGTGGGTAGATAAAACATTTATTAGGACAAATCAAAAAGTTATGTTCATTTGTGGGGATTTCAACATAGACCTATTAAATCCAAACAAACATAGTATGACAGATGAGTTTATTAATAGAATGTATAGCTTGGGACTCTGTCCAGTGGTCACTAAACCCAGCAGGATTACAGCACAGTCGGCAACCTTAATAGACAATATATTTACTAATGAAATAGAAAACAGATCTATAAGTGGTCTCCTAATTAATGACATCAGTGATCATCTACCTGTTTTTGTAGTGTATGACAGCAATTACAGGAAGGTCAAACAGGAAAATACAACAAAATACAAACGAGTGAGAACAGAGGAGTCCATAAATGCATTTAAAAGTGATTTACGTAAGCAAGAATGGGAGATACTGTATAAGGAAAAAAATATTGATTAAGCTTATCAGACTTTTTTAAGGAACATTTAAACTGTTATATGATAGCCGTTATCCAGTAAAGAAATATAGCAAAAAACAAAAATATGCAGCGTCCCCATGGATCACAAGAGGATTACAAAATGCATGTAAAAAGAAAAATACCTTATATAGAGAATTTATAAAGAACAGAAGTACAGAAGCTGAAAATAAATACAAGACATATAAAAATAAATTAACTAGTATTTTGAGGTCATGTAAAAAGGAATATTATGAGAAATTATTAAATATGAATAAAAATAACATTAAAGGGAATTGGAAAACATTAAATATCATCATTAAAGTGGTTCTAGGCAGTTAAATTATCCTTCATATTTCACTAATAATGATAGAAATATTAGTAACATGAGTGATGTGGTTAATGAGTTCAATAAATTCTTTGTAAGTGTTGGGCCAGACTTGGCTGATACAATTCCTGATATAACAAATTCTGCAGAGAAAGAAATTAAACTCATTGACCGTAATCCTCATTCAATGTTTTTAACGGTGGTAGAAGAAAAGGAAATAATTGATGTTGTTGGAAAATCACAAACAAAAAAATTCTACAGACTTTGATGACATTGATATGGAAATCGTTAAGAAAGTGATCGATGGCATCGCCAAACCCTTAACATACATTTGCAATTTGTCTCTTGTTACGACCCGGCTCGAGGCCGCAACATAAAAAAAGGAGACGAATAGCACGGTGTAGGTGAGAAGAGGTTTTATCTTAAAATGGCATAGGAGGTTGGCTAAAATGGCTGGTGCCACCAAGGCAAAAGCAAGTGAGCTCCCCGGAAGCTTGCCTCAGGTATGGTTTTATCCACACCTGACTAGATGTGGCCAATTAGCACCAGCTGAACACATTAAGATGATTAGGGGCTGCAGAGGGACGTAACACTCTACAAACTGGTGCATTCCCAACACAAACACACAAAAATACTGGAAAAAGTTTTCATTAATAGACTTGACAAATTTATAGATAAACATAAAATAATAATGGACAGTCAGTATGGTTTCAGACCAAATAGATCAACATCTATGGCATTAATGGAACTAATTGAAAATATCACCAACAATATAGATCAAAGACAATACACAGTTGGTGTTTTCATTGACCTAAAAAAAAAAGCCTTTGACACAATTAATCATGAAATATTACTTGATAAACTGGAGTACTATGGCATTAGAGGAGTGGTGCTAGAGTGGGTAAGGAGTTACTTGAGAGACAGGCAACAATTTGTGAAGATTGGTGAATATCAATCAGAGTGCCTGGACATTGTTTGTGGAGTTCCACAGGGGTCAGTATTGGGACCAAAGCTGTTTATCCTGTACATCAATGATATATGTAAAACATCTGATATATTACAGTTTATTTTATTTGCAGATGATGCAAATATTTTTTGTGCTGGAGAGAATTCACAGCAGCTTCTGGAAATTGTCACACAAGAAATGATTAAACTGAAAACATGGTTTGACAGAAACAAGTTATCACTAAATTTGAAAAAAAAACTACATTTATGTTATTTGGAAATTGTAAAAAAGATGCTGGAGCAAAATTGTTAATAAATAATGTTGAAGTAGAGCAAGTTTCTCATACAAAATTTCTGGGTGTGATAATAGATAACAAAATCTGCTGGAAACCTCACATAAAGCATATACAAGCTAAACTGTCAAGAAGCATCTCTGTACTGAGTAAAGCTAAACATTTTTTGCCTTCCAAATCACTCCGGGTACTTTACTGTTCACTTATATTGCCATATTTGGAATACTGTGTGGAAATACATACAAAACTTCACTTCAACCATTATGTAAAATTCAGAAAAAAGCAATCAGGATGATTACTAAAGCAGGATTTAGAGACCACACTAACATCATGTTCTTGAAATTAAAAATTCTGAAGTTTATGGATCTTATAAAATATAACAACAGCGAGACCTGGAGGGGCGTGATTGGGAGGAATGGCCTCCCTGATCTGAATCCGAGCGGTGTTTTGTTATTGGACTTCTGTGCAAATCACAGTTTGGCCATAACGAACACCTTGTTCGAACATAAGAGTGTCCATAAGTGCACGTGGCACCAGGACACTCTAGGCCGCAGGTCGATGATCGATTTTGTAATCGTATCACCAGACCTGCGACCATATGTTCTGGACACTCGGGTAAAGAGAGGGGCTGAGCTGTCAACTGATCACCACCTGGTGGTGAGTTGGATCAGGTGGCGGGGAGGACGCTGGACAGACCCGTGCACCTAAACGCGTAGTGAGGGTGTGCTGGGAACGTCTAGCAGAGGCCCCAGTCCGCGAGATCTTCAACGCACACCTCCGGCAGAGCTTCAACAGCATTCCGAGGGAGACTGGGGACATTGAGTCCGAATGGACCATGTTCAGCGTCTCCATCGCCGGCTGCTGCATTGAGCTGCGGCCGCAAGGTGGTTGGTGCCTGCCGTGGTGGTAATCCCCGAACCAAATGGTGGACACCAGAGGTGAAGGGCCACCAAGCTGAAGAAGGAGTCCTATCGGGCTTGGTTAGCCTGTGGGACTCCGAGGCAGCCGACAGGTATCGACAGGCCAAGCGGAATGCGGCTCGGGCAGTGGCTGAAGCAAAACTTCGGGTGTGGGAGGAGTTCGAGAGGCCATGGAAAAAGACTTTTGGACTGCCTCGAAGAGATTCTGGCAAACCGTCAGGCGCCTCAGGAGGGGAAAGCGGTGCTCTACCTGCACTGTGTATAGTGCTGGCGGGGCGCTGCTGACATCGACTGAGAAAATTGTCAGGCGGTGGAAGGAATACTGAGGACCTCCTTAATCCCACTGACACGTCTTCCGAGGAGGAAGCAGAGTCTGGGGATGAGGGAGTGACCCCGCCAATTTCCGGGGCGAGGTCACTGAGGCAGTTAAACAACTCCTTGGTGGCAGAGCCCCTGGTGTTGATGAGGTCCGCCCGAGTTCCTGAAGGCTCTGGATGTTGTAGGGCTGTCCTGGTTGACACGCCTCTACAATGTTGCGTGGAGATCAGGGGCAGTACCCTGGACTGGCAGACCGGGTGGTGGTCCCCATCTTTAAGAGGGGAGACCGGAGGTGTGTTCCAACCACAGGGGATCACACTCCTCAGCCTCCCTGGGAAAGTCTATGCCAGGGTGCTGGAAAGGAGAGTTCGTCCGTTAGTCGAACCTCGGATACAGGAGGAACAATGCGGTTTTCGTCCTGGTCGCGGAACACTGGACCAGCTCTTTATCCTCTCAAGGATACTTGAGGGTGCATGGGAGTTTGCCCAACCAGTCTACATGTGTTTTGTGGACTTGGAGAAGGCATTCGACCGTGTCCCTCGGGTGTCCTGTGGGAGGTGTTATGGAGTATGGGGTGTCTGGCCCATTGCTACGGGCCATTCGATCCCTGTACAACCGTTGCAAGAGTTTGGTTCGCATTGCCGGCAATAAGTCGGACTTGTTCCCGGTGGGTGATGGGCTCCGCCAGGGCTGCCCTTTGTCACCGGTTCTGTTCATAATTTTTATGGACAGGATTTCTAGGCGCAGCCAAGTGGCGGAGGGCTTTCACTTCGGTGGCCTCAGAATCTCATCTCTGCTTTTTGCGGATGATGTGGTTCTGTTGGCTTCATCAGGTGAAGGCCTCCAGCTCGCACTGGAGCGGTTCGCAGCCGAGTGTGAAGCAGCGGGAATGAGGATCAGCACCTCCAAATCTGAGGCCATGGTTCTCAGCCGGAAAAGGGTGGAGTGCCCACTCCGGTCGGGATGAGTTCCTGCCCCAAGTGGAGGAGTTCAAGTATCTCGGGGTCTTGTTCGCGAGTGATGGGAGAAGGGAGCCGGAGATCGACAGACGGATTGGTGCTGCGGCTGCAGTGATGCGGACGCTGCACCGGTCCGTCGTGGTGAAGAGGGAGCTGAGTGTAAAAGCGAAGCTCTCAATTTACCGGTCGATCTACATCCCTACCCTCACCTATGGCCACGAGCTGTGGGTAGTGACCGAAAGAACGAGATCGCGGATACAAGCGGCAGAAATGAGCTTCCTCCGAAGGGTGGCTGGCCTCTCCCTTAGAGATAGGGTGAGAGGTTCGGCCATCCGGGAGGGGCTCAGAGTAGAGCCGCTGCTCCTCCACATCGAAAGGAGCCAGTTGAGGTGGTTCGGGCATCTGACAAGGATGCCTCCTGGGCGCCTCCTGGGTGAGGTGTTCGGGCATGTCCCACCGGGAGGAGGCCCCGGGCAGACCCAGGACACGCTGAGAGATTATATCTCTCGGCTGGCCTGGGAACGCTTTGGTATTCCCCGGACAAGCTGGAGGAGGTGGCTGGGGAGAGGGAGGTCTGGGCTTCTCTGCTTAGGCTGCTGCCCCCGCGACCCGGCCTCGGATAAAGCGGATGAAGATGGATGGATGGATGGATGGATGGATAAAATATAAAACTGCAAAAATTATGTACAAAGCCAGATACAATATGTTACCAGGAAATGTACAGAGGATGTTTTTTGACAGAGAAGGGGACTATGAATTGAGGGGAAAATTAAATCTGAAGACTCTAAAAGCACGGACAAAGGTTAAAACCTTTTGTATTACTATTTGTGGGGTAAAACTGTGGACCTACAGCAATGTTCAGGCATTAGTCAGTTCATAAAGATGTTTCGAAAACTACGAAACTGATAAAGTTGATCACCCATTGTATATATAACTATGCTAAATTGTATCTATCACTGTAGCTGTGTTTATACATGTCCTCCTTGTTTATTGTGTGGGGTAAGTGATGATGGGAATTGGGGGTAACAATGAATGGTGGGATTCAATAGAATGTTGAGCATGGGGTAGGGATTAATAAGTATGTTATACTTCTTCCTACTCCATTTCAGACTTAATTGTCATTTCATGTCATTTAGACTCTGTTTTATTTTATGTTTTCTTTTTTTTTTTTTTCTTTTTTTAATCTGAGCACATACGTGTGTGTATTTACATATATATTCGTATTTGTAAATGCAAGTATGTGTACTTGTGTATATATTGGTTTTTTTCTTTATATGTCTGAAATAAAGATACAACAACAACAACAACAACAACAACAACAACAACAACAACAATAATAATAATAATAAAAAATTAAATTAAATGATTAATTAAATTATACCCTGCATAGCCTTTAAGAGGAAAACTATCCCTACAGACCAAAGCTGGTTTTGTTCCAAGCTCCTGGGGATTTAAACATGAGTGTCTGTGGGGAATGCCATGTTTTTGGAGTCCGCCTCGAGTTGGGTTCACTTACAGAAGAGGTGATTAAACATAAAATCATTATTTGACTTTTATCACCCAGTCTGAAAAAGTTAACTACATAAAGATGGGGGAAAAGTGATTGAGCTACTTGGATCACTTTGCAGATATAAATGAATTTGACTTTAACAACATTTGGCAGAAGCTACTAAACTACATGTTGATTTAAACATAGCTAACTCAAACACATCAGGAATCACTGACAATAATTAAGGTGAATTTGCTGGGCTCATATCTACCGTTACTGTAAAGGCAGGGACTAAAATTCCAAAATGAGATGAATTGTCAAGTGGGTCATGAGAAGTTCCCAGAAAGGCAATAAAGCAACTTTTCTACACTCACAGTCATAATCTGCTGACAGAACAAACTCTGGGATTGATGGCATCATTTGGCATAATTTCGCTTCACTGCACAGATAGAAAACAGCTGAAGAAAGGCATTATCATCCTCTTGAAATCTTCTGTAGTGGATGTATTGCCGGTCTTCAACAGGAAATCTTTTTGGGAAACATCCTCCAATCATTATAGAGACAAATACATCTGATTGCCAGTCTCTGACATTTCATTTTCTCTATTTCTACACATTTTATGAATGTTTTTTAAGGATTGTCTCTTGTCTGTTGTCTTTATATAAGAGATGTGTAATCAAGTTCATCATTGTGGTTTGCTAATAAAGTGGTCACCATGGTAACGACTAAATTGGAGCATGTAGCGATTCATCTTACTGGAAAAGTTATTTAATTTAACCCACTGTTTAGTAGAGAGCTTACCAAACAGAATTCATCACTATTACACTGCACATGACACTGTGACGGGATTTTTCATCAATATCAGAGGTAGCAAAAGCACACACACATTCATCACTTAAGCAGAACTACACATACAAAAAAATACTCTGGTAAAAGTTGAATTACTGATTCAACTTCTTCACTAAAGTCAAAAAAAAAAAAAAAAAAAAAATTCCCTTAAGGGAATAATGTGAAATGTACTCAAAGTATAAAAGTTAAAAAACAAATTGTTCTTTGGAGGAATATTTCTACCAGTTATCTTGTACAAAGTTAACTGAACCTCATTATTACTAAAAACACAGCCTGGTTGGAAGCAGGAAGTAGGCGGGGCCACGATGGTCCAATTTTATAACCAGCTCCATTCACGCTTCAACCAAAAAGCAGAGAAAATTAACAATCCAACCCTCAGGAGTGGAGGCGCGAAAACACTACACAAAATTATGACCTGGATCATAACAAATTCTACTTCTGATAAATGTACTCAGCTTGAACATCTTTTATTTAGAACACAATGAGAGAAAAAACAAAGGGAATAGAGAAAAAAACTAGGTCTATATACTGTTGCCTACACAGTGGAAGGGTGACTTTGCTTCCACACCTAAACAGAAAAATCAGTACAGTCAGGGATTAAAGTGGGATTTGGCAGGTGAGGTAACCCTAAGGTCAGCTGAGGTGGTGGAGCAAATCAAAAAGAAAGAAAATCACTTATAAATAAGTCACAATAATTTCAATTGTGAGCACAAGTAGATTTAGTATGCATCTGTGATCAGCTCACCTGTGCTTCTTTCTAGATTTAGCCAGCTGAGTAGAACAACATATAAGCAGACGCTACACGAGCTATCATGGCTTATTTCCCACCCCTCCACAGTACAAAGTATGTATAAAGGTTGAATTCAGTGAGTGAATCATCCTCATGTGCTTTAATTTGAATTAATGTATATTTCCCTGTTACACTGACCATGAACACTACAGCCGTGCTTCACCAGTCCAACATAACGCATTACTGTAAGCTTCATCACAACCCTGCAAACTACTCTCAACTGCACTTAACTGAGTATTTTCATGCAACCTTTGAATAAATTTCACTAAGCAGCCCTTACCTTTAAACATAATCTCTTTTCTCTTCTTCTGTCCTGTCTTTCTTACATCTTTCTCCATCTCCGAGTGGTGTTGTCTCCTTGGAAATACAACAACTGTCCATTGTGAGAGAAAGTGTTTGTGTGTTTGCTGATATTTGTTGGCCTATTAGAAATCTTACATTACCTGACACTTAAAAAAAATGAAACTCCCTTTATGCTTGCTTCTCTCCTGAAGAACTAGCAATATGTGGATATATCAGGACCATGATTTATGGACATCTGCACCAAAAACACAATTCCAGATGTCATGGCCCACTTTAATCTCTGAGTATAGTACAATAAATGAGGCATAGATTATCTGTTTTTCGCCTTTATTCTTTCATTGTGTATGATAAGCTCCAGTGATGGATACTCCAATAGGATTATCTTTTATCTGTTATAATTCCCTCCATTTAGGTTCAAATCGGTTTGGTGTTTGAAGCCTCTCAGTAATGGTAAATAATAAATCACGTCAAAAATCTTAAACCTGAGGTAGCAAGCCTGTTTTGAAAATGTGAGGATTAGAAAAAGATGTGTGTAATAATGTAGAGAGTAAAAGTTATCAAAAAAATAAGTACCAAGTACAGATACATGAAGTACTGTACAGTAACACAGTTACAGCGCAGTATTTGTGCTTGTTAACTTCCCATCTTTGATCAATATAATACATGAGAGCTGCTGAGCCATTACAATGTAATGATAAGACATTCCACAGCTGGAGGGGTGGGGGGATGGAGAAGGAGGAAGTGCTGTCTTTATCTTCTATATAAGGCTCTGATAAAAAGCTGGCTGGATTTTTGAAGCTCCTCTTCTAAGAAGAATAAGTAGTAGTCTAATTAACTTTTTATTTTCAATTCTGTCAATTTGATAGAAAACAAATCCTTTCTGTCTGTGTGGTCAGATCATATTTTTTGTCTTGTGTAAACTTTTCTTAGTCAGTGTTCTGAAAGAAAGCACAAAAGACTCCCTTATAATAAAAGCTTTTTTTTTCCTTAAGTAATGTGGAATAAAGCAGACACTCTTCAGTCTCCCCTGTCTCCTCTCCCTCTCTCAGCATCTTTAAAGCTGTTATCAAAAGTCCTTCTGTCTCATCTCTGCTAATATAAACCACAGGGAAAAAGCTTTTACTGCCCCCACAGCAGCACATCACACACTTACCACATTCGAGGAGTCAAGTACTATATGTGCTGTTATCCAGGTTAAATTCACATGATTATGTGTTTGGCGTTATGAGGTTACAGTTGAACTATTTATTGAAACATTATTCATACAATTGTTTCTAAAACAAATTTTCTGATCCAAGACTTGCTTATCTTGAGGGGTGGGTGTAAAAACTGATTCAAAAGCAAGACACATAGTCATTGCAATGCTCTGTACTGTATTACTGGATGAAAAGGGTTGTAGCTTATTTTGAATTTCAACTTATTTCTTTAATAGCTATCTAAGCATGTCGGCTAGTTTATTAACATAACAATAAAGATCCAAGACTGGTTAAAAGGTTTCTACTCTACGGACAATGCATGTGTGATAAAAAAAAATAAAATGAAATTAAAGCATTAAGGCTTTAAATGTTTGTTGTTTTTTTTGTTTTTTTTAATCATTGGCCCAGCAACCGGCCCAAGTGCGCTTTAAATGATTGTAAATGACGGTTTTAGATAGAAGAAGAGAACACAAGCTTTACGGGAATAATCGATATATTACAGTAGCATAAACCATTTACAAGATAGTGCTGTCTCAACACCAGAGTTTAACCATGTGCACTTCACGTTCTCGTTATTCCTCAACCATTTTCGGCTACAGAAAAAAATCAGTTTGGCATTTATTCCCTTTTGTTTTCAGGATTGCAATATTAGATTAATTTGGGAAAATAACAATGCATCAGTGAGCTAGAAAGCTAAAGTACGGATGAACTGCTATAAATGTATCAAGAGCTCAGCACGTTCCAGACATGCTAGCAGGTTTACCTGTTAGCTTTGAAGCTACAAGCCAGAAGCCACGGTGTCCTTCAGCTCATGGAAACACTTTTCAGAGATTAACTTGTTAATCTTGTTGATCTAATTCTAATCAACATTAGAATTGTATGTTTAATAGTAAAATTAAGAGGACTCCCACATGTAAAATTCAAATAGAACACAAAAGACTGACTAAATATCTGAAAGGCTAATCAGATAAAAAGGCTACAGTTTGCTAGTACTGAGTATATAGATTGGATTTTATACGTATGTGGTCTGGGTCTAGATTTGCCCAAGTCCAGAGTGAGGGGTGCATCAGGGTAAGAGGGACAGAAGAAGTAATGCACCCGTCAAGCTTAGAGCTTACCATACATAAGGCAGGCTCTAATCTTATCAAATGTGGGAATAGTGTTATGATCTAGGTTCAGTAACGTTATGTACCTAAATAATGAGATCAGATGACTCCCAGGAGTCACTGGGTCAAATTTTGAAGTGTGGTTAATGGAGACACTGTTTTCACACATGAACTTGCCAGCCAAGAGTTCTTGAACTCCACTGAGAATCTTTGGGATGTGCTGAGGAAGACTTTATGCAGTAGACCGACTCTCCCATCATCAGTACAATACCCTGGTGAAAAATGAATCCAACATTGGATGGAAATAAATGTTGTGATATTCTTCCCCTGAAAATATTAGACTATGTGATTTTTTATTTATTTATTTATGGGTTTTTGGACAGTATAGTTTTTAAGAGGCTCGTTTTTGGGAACACTGCCATTGCAGCTGGCATGTCCTACATATTTGCCTATATGTGGGCAGCCTTTTCAGAACAAGGAAAATTTTTCAAGAAATTCAGGGTGTGTTGCTTGTAGTTATTTTGCTCTTTTTTCCCACTTTAATCATATGCTGCTTCAAACCTTTGCTTTTCAGGGGAGAGGTGTTAAAGTAAAAACCTGGAAGCCAAACACACTCTCTCTTCCCCTTTGATTTCCCTCCTACATAACATACAACACATACCTCTAAATCACAGAATACCCACTCACAAAATCCAGTTACTTCTCAGCAAAAAAACAGATCAGGGCTTCCTCCACACAGACATGGCTGTCAACGATAGATGATGAAATGTGTTTTGTTAAATATGTGCCTTTGTGTGCATACAGATTCATCATCAAAACCCTGCAGGGCCTCATAGACCAGCTAGGACAAAAGTGGGCTCACATAGCTAGGCGATACACAAAGACCTCTCAACAGTTTCAATTTGAGGAATGTGGTATTTACTCCAGTATTTCTGAGTTCTGTGAACTCAGTGTTACATGCTGCTGAATTTTAAGTCGGAATACTGTGTATGATTTGCAATAGCATAATCAATTATAACAATGACGTTTCTTATCAATGTACCAGTTAGAAGTTACATTTGAAAATATAGTTTTATAGTTTTCCACAAGGTACATTTATAGATTCACAGTGCACGACTTTTACCGTCTTACTTTACACTTTTAGTTAAACAAAAAAAATTGGTATTAGTAACAGCAGTTACAGCATGCAACACTATCTTTGTTCTAAGGCCTGTCCTTCTACAGGGTGATTATCCCACAGACAATTGGTTGAGTTTATTTTTGATTAGCAGTTTTTTAGGGTTTTTTGCATGTTTTTCATCCTTAAACTTTTCAAATTCAGTCGTCTTTCTCTCTGAAAATTCACCTCAGTAAACAAGTGTGTTATAAAGCACAAATCTGTAATAATGTTAAGCCTTTCTCCCATAGGAAGAATTGTTAAATGAAGCCACCTTGAGATTTTCCATTGATTTGTGAAATACCATTTTGAAGCCGTGGACCTTTCCACCACTGATGTTCTGAAACTGGATGTGATAAGGAAAGGTTGGATTTGACTGTGAAGCTACATCCTTGTCTAATGCGAGATGTTAGCCACTAAGCATATTATTACAAAGTCTTTTTGTCTGACACTTAGTCCCTTGTTTGGGTGAAGAATATGTAATCAGTTCTGTATACCCATCTGTCTGTATGTCTGTTTGTTAGCAGTCTAGCATTCAGTTTTCAAGATATCATGTTAAAATAATGTAGATCCCAATAACAGCTTGAGCTGATTTTATTTTGGTAAAAGTCACACCAAAAGTGAAAATCAGTAAAAACTTTATAGCACCCACAACTCTTTTTATGGATCATCATTAAACTTCACAACAATATACTAGCCCTACTAGGACATGAGTACCTAGGTTGGCTAATGATTTGACCTTGACCTATATTGTTGGTGCCGAAGGTCAAAGTTGACCTTGAAAAAAAACTTTCTAGAACCCATATCAAGTCATATATCATATGTAAGGGCATGGAGAGAGCTGTCCAACAAAATTTTAATTTTTCCAATACGACACCCTACAGCGTCATAAAGTTTTATATAATCACACATTACATACATTTTTATAAGTCAAGTTGTCAAGTTTTTACAGTTTATAGAAGCCAATCCTCCAATCATTTGGGTAAAAATAATAAAATACATCACTGTAGTGTTTAACACATACATGGTCATAGGTAAAAGGTCTGACATAAAAGGTTATAAAAGCAGGCTGGCCTCAGCATGTTGCAATAAAAACAACATAAAACATCAAAGTTTTAGGAAAGGCTGTGCCCTTCGGTGGGCGTTCCACTCTCTGAGTGCTTCTGTTACAACAATGACTTAATCGCTTACTTAATATGATCTAAAATAAATGTCTGACTTCAGTGCAGAAGACCATTCTTTCATCAAATTCTTGTATTAAGGTAGAGATTGTCCACAGAGAATTATGCAGATGACTGAAAACTGTCTTAGGAACAAAGCACCGGTGGCAAAGTCTCCATTTATAACAGCTTTCTGAGCTAACGAGCTTTCCTCGATCCTATGCTAAGTGAGTTAGATGCGTGTTACTAGTTATTCTCCAAAAATACTGTACACACACACACACACACACACACACACACACACACACACACACACACACACACACACACACACACACACACACACACACACACACACACACACACACACACACACACACACACACCCCCCTCTACCTCAACTGGTGGTGGCTCATTGGACACTTTTGACATATCACAAATCCGTACCAGAAAGTTTGTCTTCCTTCAGATAAGGTTATTTCTACTCTTTATCAACAGCTTGTCCTTCTGACCTTCATGTTTCTGCATACAAAGTAGACACTAGATAGGCAGCTTCACAGAATACGTTCTCAGGCCACCAGCACAGTCCATTCATCACTTCACACAGTAGGGGTTCTAGACTTGACACCTCAGGGCCTTCAAAAGGAAGTTCTAACATAAAACTCCTTCTAACACCATCTTAAATAATAAATATCACCCAAAAACTGACTTCTACTGTATGTCATGTTTTTTTGTGCTTTTTGACAACAAAATGGTAACTATAAAGTAAGATAACTGTAACACTACCAATGCACTGACTTTAGTTTAATAATGATCTGCATAAGAATGCAATTTGTTTCCATTTTTCCTTCTTTTATTTGAGCCTGCCAGCTGGAAATGTTACTGATGAAGCAGAGGAGGAGGAGGAGGAGGAGGAGGCCTGACAGCTCAGCTGGTAGCAGTTTCTTAGTTAAAGTGCAAGACAAGTGCAAAGTAAACTTGAAAAAAAAAAAAAACAGATATTATGAGTGTTCCTGCTGCTGACACTGCCGGGGCATCATAAAAACTTCTCTGCTTTGACATGTTGTTGTGAATAACTCAACAACACATGAAATGTCATGCTGGCTCCACAGGTTCTCCCCTCTACAGAACAGAGGATTTGACTACCAAGAGTTTTCTTGAAATCACTCATCAAATCTCGTGGTTTGATATCAGAAAACAAGTTAACCTGTCAAAAATCAGCTGAGGAATCCTAAAAACATAAAGGGCAAATATTCACACCATGTAGTTGTAAAGCAACACACATAACAAATAATGACACACTGTCTTATGACATCGCATGTGTCAACACACTGATAACAAATACAAGCTACTATTTACTATTTATTTACATCATATTTATTCTGACTTGACCTCAATACCATGGATTTATCTGTGCACGACAAACTGAGGCTTTTGCTAATGCAATGTTGTGTCACATATGCGCAATTTCTGGTGAATGGGGCTGAAAGATAAATGAGACCTCAAAAGAAAATGTAGAAAATTTTTATGCAAATGGCTGTAATGAAATTGGATTAGCTCTCAGTGAAATCTGAGCTTGTCTGCTTTTGTATGCACATACTGTACCCACATAGAACACATAAACACATCTTTCAGCAGCACCCTTTGTTTTGTTTTTTTACAAAGAAAGACCCACAAAAACTAACCATTCATTTTATTCTCTTGGAAGCAGCTTTTTCCTCATTGAACAATTTAGTATTTTCACTCAGGTGCAGCACAAATTAGGTTTGTTGTTCCTATTAAAATCATTTAGAAAACGGATTTCAGAACTTATGCTAGAGGTGCAAAGTGAGGGCAGCTGTAAATATTTAAAGACCCTTACCTGCTGTAACTTGTGCACCATAAGCCAATAGACCGCTAAATTAAATCTATACCAGCCTCTCCTACTCCGTTAAACAGTATTTTATCTTCTTTTGGGTTAGGTTGTTATTTATTTTCCCCACTCAAGTCAGTCAATACACTGTTTGAAAGCTTCCAGGCCATCTTCTACTTCAGGGCAGCATAATTTATCTTCCCCGTGAATACATTTTGTAAAAACAGCCAGACATCAGTTGACTTTGAGGACTAATTGAATCATTTAATGTTGGTATTCCTGCATAGAGCTTAGTGGTTCTATTAAATGGTTAATCGAACCACTAACCTACAGTGGTGGTGTTCTGATCCTAGCAGAGCATCTCCTCCTCTCTTCTCGTGCTGGTTGAGTTAAAGTTTTTCAAAACATCTCAAAACCATTTGTTTTAAAATAACTGCTTGAATAATACAAAATGTACACTCAGTGGACATATTATGGGATACCCCTTCTGATCCTGTGATCCAAATTGTGCAGTAGAAATCAACACACACTGGACCAGGCAACCTTTTTCTAATCTTCTGTAATTCATTGTAGTGAGGTAGGTGGATTGTACTCCCAGTTTCCTCTACCTAGTTGACAGGAGTGGCAGCTGTTATGGTCTTCCACTGCTGTAACCTGTCTGCTTCAAGGCATGGTCTTCTGCATACCTCGGTTGTAACAACTGATTATTTCAGTTTCCGTTGCCTTCTTATTGGTTCAAAGCACCCTAGCTATTCTCCTTTGACCTCTGATTTCTGCAAGTCATTTTCTCCCTGAGAATTTCAGCTTACTGAATATTTTATCTTTTTTGGGCCATTCTCTGCAACCGTCTCTAGGGTTCATAATGTAAAATCCCAGTAGATCAACAGTGTCAATGTTACAGTGTTACAGAATTTAGTAGAGTAATACGTTACGGCATAATGGTTTTTCAGTTATCTGCACGCCGAGTGGATAGAATGAAGAACGATATCAAACAAGCATGCTTTTTTTCCCCCTGTGCACTTCCACTGCAATTATGTGGCAATGCATTGCAGGTCATTTTAAGAAGTAGCACCAAACTAATGTAAGAAATTAGTTTCTCCAGTGAGTAATTAAGTAACATAATGTATTACTTTTAAGAAAAGTAATGAGTAGTGTGCCACACATTACTTTACTATATTGCTAGCTGTTGCGTTGTGATTGACTGATTAGATATTTTTGTTAGCAAGCGTTTAAACAGATGTACTTAACAAAGTGGCTAGTGAATGTATATCTTCTGAACGTAGAGCGTTTACAACATAAGCTAACATCTTAAAGAACACTTGTGAGTTATTGAAGTCCGGGAGTTTATAATTTAATAGAAATTTGGTCATCACTGACACTAAACAGGTGCCACTTGCACATTTAATAACAAGACTGGAAACAGAAAAGGGGCATAGGAGCTAATCATGCCTTCATGTTTGAGCAGGGATAAACGAGAGAAAATATCTACAGGACAATAAAAATATTAAAATATCAAATGCCATAAATACTTGGACTTTCAGTGTGTTAAATTCACCTCTCTCTTTTTCCTTTAAATAAAGAAAATTCCAGCATAAAGTATTTCATTCCTTCATATCATATATTAATATGATATATTTAGAGACCCCTCCCACACACAGCACATTCATTCTATTTTTATTTCTCCTAACCTCTAACACATTTGTGGTACAATTCCACATTAGTTCGAGCAGTATTTCCCCATTTAGCACAATGAGACCAATTTAAAGTCACATGTAAATTTGCATTTGCAATCACAGTGTCATAATGACTGGAGCAAACGGACTTACAAGCAGAACTCAGATGCACATTTTAAGAGCTTTTATTTTAACAGGATTCATAAGCAGAGAAGCTGGTAAGTTAAATGCAGCTAAGGTTTTTTTTCAGCACAGGGACTGAGCAGGAGGCCACCAGGGAACTGCCAGGCAGGAGAGGATTGGTAAAATTGGCAGCTCAGGGCTGAATTGGATCGACTTCAAACTTTAGTAATGTTTTCCTTGTGACTGTCATGTGGGGGAAGCAGACAAAGGTTCCAGAAAGCAATGCCGGTGGAGAGTGGGGCAGGCATTTGAGCATTCCAGGAAAGTTTGAATGAGAAGAGGAGACCAGCTTGGCTTCTGGGAAAGTCCTATCTTAATAGGTTAACAGGGAGATCCTTGAGAGCAAATGGAGTCCAGCCAAAGAGAGAACTAGGAGCAGAGAGAACAAAACAGAGGGAAGTAACAGAATGTGCAAGCAAACCTCACTCATGAGTTGAGAGCCAAGTTACCACCACAATGACAACGGCGACAACCTGGCAAAGAATGAAGCGCTCAGCTGGTCTTTTATCCACAGAAGATAATAAGCGGATGAGAGACAGGTGTGCTGGCTGGCCTGAGGGCAGGAACTCCCCACCTCATGGGGTGGGATTAAGCACCAAAGCCTGCACCTACTCCATCTGAGAGCAACAAAGAAAGCAAGAGAACAGAGAGAGAACGAAAACAAGAAGAAAAGGAGCAGGCCTGCCGGGACCACGACATAACAATTTATAACTCGCTTGAAACAATATAATTCAACAGCTGTATAAAATACAGGGAGTGCAGAATTATTAGGCAAATGAGTATTTTGTCCACATCATCCTCTTCATACATGTTGTCTTACTCCAAGCTGTATAGGCTCGAAAGCCTACTACCAATTAAGCATATTAGGTGATGTGCATCTCTGTAATGAGAAGGGGTGTGGTCTAATGACATCAACACCATCAGGTGTGCATAATTATTAGGCAACTTCCTTTCCTTTGGCAAAATGGGTCAAAAGAAGGACTTGACAGGCTCAGAAAAGTCAAAAATAGTGAGATATCTTGCAGAGGGATGCAGCAGTCTTAAAATTGCAAAGCTTCTGAAGCGTGATCATCGAACAATCAAGCATTTCATTCAAAATAGTCAACAGGGTCGCAAGAAGCGTGTGGAAAAACCAAGGCGCAAAATAACTGCCCATGAACTGTGAAAAGTCAAGCGTGCAGCTGCCAAGATGCCACTTGCCACCAGTTTGGCCATATTTCAGAGCTGCAACATCACTGGAGTGCCCAAAAGCACAAGGTGTGCAATACTCAGAGACATGGCCAAGGTAAGAAAGGCTGAAAGACGACCACCACTGAACAAGACACACAAGCTGAAACGTCAAGACTGGGCCAAGAAATATCTCAAGACTGATTTTTCTAAGGTTTTATGGACTGATGAAATGAGAGTGAGTCTTGATGGGCCAGATGGATGGGCCCGTGGCTGGATTGGTAAAGGGCAGAGAGCTCCAGTCCCACTCAGACGCCAGCAAGGTGGAGGTGGAGTACTGGTTTGGGCTGGTATCATCAAAGATGAGCTTGTGGGGCCTTTTCGGGTTGAGGATGGAGTCAAGCTCAACTCCCAGTCCTACTGCCAGTTACTGGAAGACACCTTCTTCAAGCAGTGGTACAGGAAGAAGTCTGCATCCTTCAAGAAAAACATGATTTTCATGCAGGACAATGCTCCATCACACGCGTCCAAGTACTCCACAGCGTGGCTGGCAAGAAAGGGTATAAAAGAAGAAAAACTAATGACATGGCCTCCTTGTTCACCTGATCTGAACCCCATTGAGAACCTGTGGTCCATCATCAAATGTGAGATTTACAAGGAGGGAAAACAGTACACCTCTCTGAACAGTGTCTGGGAGGCTGTAGTTGCTGCTGCACGCAATGTTGATGGTGAACAGATCAAAACACTGACAGAATCCATGGATGGCAGGCTTTTGAGTGTCCTTGCAAAGAAAGGTGGCTATATTGGTCGCTGATTTGTTTTTGTTTTGTTTTTGAATGTCAGAAATGTATATTTGTGAATGTGGAGATGTTATATTGGTTTCACTAGTAAAAATAAATAATTGAAATGGGTATATATTTGTTTTTTGTTAAGTTGCCTAATAATTATGCACAGTAATAGTCACCTGCACACACAGATATCCCCCTAAAATAGCTAAAACTAAAAACAAACTAAAAACTACTTCCAAAAACATTCAGCTTTGATATTAATGAGTTTTTTGGGTTCATTGAGAACATGGTTGTTGTTCAATAATAAAATTATTCCTCAAAAATACAACTTGCCTAATAATTCTGCTTTTCATGGTCAAATTTGATAGCAGCAGCCTTAACAAGATGCTATGCTTCATTTATTCTTAAGCAGCAATTGCACTACTTGATCAGTAATTTTAACTTTGCTTGCAGGTATGTCGTCGAGTGTTTCAATAATTTCCAACTATGATTGGCCGACAGCATCAGCCTCTGCGTGATATTAAGAGGAGGGACACAAGGAAACTTTAATTTGCAGCAATGTTACAAAATCCCTGGGTGAAATTTTAAATATTGCTTCCCATCCATCCTAATGTCATTCCGCTCCGTCAGCCACTTCAGTGTGAAGGTGGTTATCACCAATGATGTGCCTTTGTGTGTTGACAATTCACGAGATGTCCCATCAATGGAAATGAAAAGGATGACTGATCTCGAGTAATAACTAACCTTTCGCAGATTGATGGTGCCGATATCAGTGTGTCATGGAGTGGAAAAGCAAATTATGACTCTCAGCATATTGGGGGAAATTGGTGAATCTGCACCTGGATGTGAGTGTCGTATGATGATGACGGTGGGAACGCAGTCTGAAATGAGATGGCTGTTACAATTCTGGTTAGCAATGCCACCTTCACACTTTAACAGCTTCACTTTCATGCTAATGGAATAAGTGTTGGATGTGTGCTATATTCTGCATTAATTTAACTCGGTGCCACAGCTTGTCTATAAGCAGTGGCAGTTTCACTAATGGAGGAACAGCTCAGAGAGTAAAATTGGATCTGCAGTTTATCCGAACAGCACGATCCCAGAAATGTCCCCTTCCCTGCCAAAAAAAATTAATTAAATAAATCTTTCATCTTTTCAGTTGCAAACCACAACAGCGGGGTATGGTGCTAGATGTCTCACGAAAAATAAGAAAAAAATACCACATTCATAATATGAATGTATGCCAACAGGGCTCTTTGAATATTGAGTATCTATATTATGGTTCATGGGGTTATGTGTATATATGAAATATTCAAAACATAACCACACTACTATTTGAGGAATCAAGATTGAGAAAACTGGACTTTTTGGATTGGTAAAAAAGCTGACAGGTGACATTTTAATTGTGTTTTCCAACTGTAACAAGTTTATATTTGTAGAATGAGAGTCAGCTCAACCTAAACTTGATGATCTTTCATTGGACGCTTGAATAGTAAATGGAATTACAGGGAATGAACTCCTTGTTCCTTCCAAACACCCATTACTAGGAGTCTGGGCTGTAGGCATAATGACTAGAAATAATCGACAAACTTGATTATTTTGGGCTCACTCTTACCACAAACCCACCACTCGCTTATAGGAAACAGCAGTAAAAATCATTTTTCCACCTGAGAGAACGGAATCATCTGCTCCTGCATACTGGGGCCATAATCAAAATAAGATCACACTGCTCATTTTCACATGTTATGGTAGATGGGCTTTGGCCTTTTAAATCTCTCACTTCTCTGCTTTACTCCACACACAGCTGTGTATACTCACTTAATACAATGTAGCTGCAGAACGTGCAACTACTGAAATATCTGAATTTCTGGGTCAGACATTACTGTAATCCTTATTAGTTATTTATTTTACAAATGTTATTTCAGAGATATTTCAGAGACTGAGGATAAGAAGAGAATGAGAAAAACCTGAACAACATGCAAGTACTAAAAATTTTAATTTGTGCTATTCCTGTTTACAAGACACACACATATCAATTACACACTGCTGGTGTTCATAACACAGCATATAGTTGTTGCACACAATGGCTGATTATACAATACTGCAGGCCATGAAAATGCAATCACCGTTCTCTACACACAGCAGGTAACTTAATGCAGAAATTCCTAATTGGCTGAAAACAGAATTTATTTGAATTTCAACAATGCATTTGCATTAAATTTTAAAGTCAATGCCTCAATTAGACGCAAATTAGCTGCTCAAATTTGGCTAGTATCCAGTCTGTGAACATTCCTCCTGACAGGAAAACCTACACAGTTAATTTCCAGTCATGAGGGAGTGGAAAACCTGCTGTACAGAAAGTGGCCTAGAATTAATTGGCATCCAACATGTTGCTAAGCAGCTGGAGGTGTGTTAGCAGGAGCTAGTGCAGGCAGCAGATGTGGACTGGGATTCACTCAGGCAGCAGCTGCTCTAATCCCTGAATTTATGGGGTGACCTTTCTTTCCTCTGCAATCATTTCAAAGTCAAAATCAAACATTCATATTTCCAGAACTTTTTTTTTCTTTAAATCTTCTGTTGACCTGTTTAAACTAAAATTCACCCAATACAGCATTTAATTAAAAAACATTAAGGAAGTAACCTGCATTTTATTTTAGCATCTCTATAGAGATGAATAGTCCAACCTACACTGTAGGTTGTGATACCTGTTTAAAAATAATAAATCCCTTTCATGCCTCAGTGATCCCCGAGAGCTATATCCAGTTTCGCAAAGGTTGAAGGAAAAAAGCCAGGCAGATGGCCCTAACCTAGTCCTCCAAGCTGGAGGTTGGGTATAGAGTTATCACCCCCATCATGTAAAGAACATCCATTTGCTACAGAAACACTGATTCCTGCATGAGACAACCAACCCAACCAATGATCTATTTCAGAAAAAACAGGCTTTGGTATCGCAGCTTAACTATTTGCAAGTATATTTTAAAATATTTAAACAGTTTCTGATCTATAAACAGATGCATAAACTGCTGTTAAAATGTGCTGGGCTGTGTTAGTTCTTTTAGAGAGAGTCTTAATCATGCCTGTAAGGTAGCCAAAGATGTATTAATGGTTTCTCAATCTAAAACGAAAGCTCACTTTGGTAAAGATGCTATTAAAAGAAGTCTTTATGTGTTTTAATGATCACAAGAGACTCATTTAAGGCAAACACGTTGGTCAGGGTAAAGTACATCCAGTCAAGATAACTGCCATTGTAGAGTTCCCTATTCTTACAACTGAACCAAACATGAAGTATGTTGTTCTCTTTGTCTGACAGGCTATTATAGAATCTTCAGTCACACCTGAAATGTGTTATGGTGAGCTGTATGTGGCAGGCAGAGTTGCGAACCCAATATGTAGACTCACAGGCACTCGAAACAGTTTTATTGCTAAGCTTGCAAAAAACAGGTGAACTGAGCATGAACTATGAACTAAGCAGAAACCTGGAAATACTGACTGCAGAATGATGCAGGAAATTTCTAAACAGAAAAGACACACAGCTAGTGGGAGATTGTAATACTGGACAGAAGGAGATGCAGACATTATATGCACAAGAGGGAATCAGGGCAGAGAGGAAACACCTGGGGAACACGGCTGGACATAATATACAGGGGGGAAGCAAAATTGAACATGATGCACACAGGATGAGAGACTGTCAGAATAAAACAGGAAATACGGGAAACACACACTGAGACTCAGACTGACTAAATACAGAGAACAAGGGAGAGAGCAAGGGACTCAGACAGAGAGAGAGGGAGAATAGAGGAAACAGAAAGGCAAATAAGCATGGAGACAAAACTGACATCACATGGCATCTACTGACATGTACAACACAGAAAACTACACACAAAAGGACAGGGAACGCAGAGAGACGAAATCCTCTAACCTAAACTTACTCAAAGCATAAGGTAAATAAAACCATGAAACCAAAAAAAATGGAATAGCCAACCAATAGGTGAGGCGGAGGTTCACCTTCCAGCAGCACAACGACCCTAAACATAAAGCCAGGGCACCAATGGAATGGTTTAAAACAAAACATATCCATGTGTTAGAATGGCCCAGTCAATGTCCAGATCTAAATCCAATCGAGAATCTGTGGCAAGATCTGAAAACTGCTGTTCACAAACGCTGTCCATCTAATCTGACTGAGCTGGAGCTGTTTTGCAAAGAAGAATGGGCAAGGATTTCAGTCTGTAGATGTGCAAAGCTGGTAGAGACATATCCTAAAAGACTGGAAGCTGTAATTGCAGCAAAAGGTGGTTCTACAAAGTATTGACTCAGGGGGCTGAATAATTGCGCACACCCCACTTTTCAGTTATTTATTTGTAAAAAATGTTTGGAAACATGTATGATTTTTGTTCCACTTCTCATGCGTGCACCACTTTGTATTGGTCTTTCACCTGGAATTCCAATAAAATTGATTCATGTTTGTGGCTGTAATGTGACAAAATGTGGGAAAGTACAAGGGGGCCGAATACTTTTGCAAGCCACTGTATAATTTGCTTTTTTTTTCCTTTTTTTTTTTTTTCTTGTTTACATTAATCCAGAAGTTCTGAAAATGTAGGTAACATTAAAAAACTAATACAATGAAAATTTGGGGCATTTGTGTCAGTTTCTCTGACCAAGAACGCCATGCTTGATACATGGAATGTCAAAACATGTAACAAAGTTTGGCTGCTCGTCTGTTCTTGACATCACTTCCACTCTTGCACATTCTCAGATCAGTGTTGACATTATTGCTCTGGTCCAATCGTTTCCTTGCCCACCTCCTCTGAGCCAATCAGCCTTCATTCAGTGGACTTTAAATCTCAGTGCTCTTCTGTCTTTCTGCCTCCTCCCCATCACCGCCTCACCGTGGCCACTCAGAGACCCATTTAAGCCTCCATCTTTCATTGAGTGTAATCACCATGTAGCTTAATTCAATTCTGTTCAAATGATCTCTCCTCATTGAACTATCAGCAGAAATACAAGAGTATAATATCACCCAACTTGGATCTGGTGTGATCAGATAGACGCAATCCAGACAGAAGACTGACAGGCTGATGAGTGAAGAGATGCTGTTTTAATAAGGACATGTAGATGATGTCGTGTATACAGAAAGTGTAGAACTCATACTATTAAAACTGGCACAAACAAGCACTGTTAGCCTGGTAGTCCCTTGGACCAGGAATTATTACCCCGGCCTATAGAACCAAGAAAAAGAAGATCATGCTGAACACCATTCTGTGCTAAACATCACCAGTTGTTCATTTATGTCCTTAGGGTAAAAAAAGCTAAAAGAAAAACAAAAACAACCTCTTAACACTGAGGGAAAATCTTGTCTGATCTCAAGTTTTCATTCTAATTCAGATATCTGATGGAGCTGAAAGCAAAGACAGGGTGGATTGGAACTGATTTGTTTTGATCTTGAATGAGGTAATTACATCTTACGCCCTCGTGCCTCGGTTTCCAGGTTGAATGGGTCACCTACCATCTGCTTACACTCAGAAGACTCTCTGCAAAGAACAAAATCTCCTGTTTTGGGAGACAGTGATGCACACTTAGCCAAAAAAAGAAGAAATTTGGGCCAACTGAGGTGTTTTGAATTTCTAAGTCACTGTCTGTGTTAGGTTCAGATTTAACACATTGTGCAGCAACAACATTGCTATTTTAGATATATTTAATTATTTCGTGTGTTCTCATGTGTCTCTGTGTGTCTACAGGAACCCACAGTCACTCTATCATTGCTTCTGGCTAAATATTAAGCACACCTTGACTTTATGGTTCTGTCAGCTTAGATTTTAGAATGCAGAGTGAGTGAAGCAAGTTTTTTTGCTTTTTGCTTTTTTTTTTTATAGCTGCTTCAATGTGCTACTATTGAAATTAGGGGGTGGGTGGTGGGAAAAAAATTGTGTAACATTTAAAAAGGAACCCACATTCACTCAGATATTTTGTTAAATTTGTGGAAAGAAGATAGCGATTGTAAAACTTCCTCAGGAATGTAAAACTTTGAAGTTGAGACTTAAATGATGCCTTACCTAAGCCCCAAAATAAAGACAAAAAGAAATGAATAAATTGAAAATTAAAAAAAAGAAGAAATTATGCTTAAATTTTCCTACTGCACTCTATCACATTCAAATCAAATATATGTAACATTTCTCTGTGAAGGATCTGCAAAGCAGCTATTGCACAGTTTGGAGACCTAAACCTAAATAAGTGTCTTTAATAATATTGGGATGCTATCAGGGGAAAAAAAGAGAAACAGCCTCTAAAATGAGATTATCCCCACCCAAACATTATTATGCATAAGTCCATTATCTTGTTACAGCCACACAGAAAGCAGCGCTGCATATTAACATTCACCAAATACAGTAAGAATGAGAAGCACAGACATAAATCTTTTGAGCACCTGCATAACAAAAGGTTAGCAAATCAGGGTAATCTGTACTATACTGAAGAAGGGGCTCAGGAGAAAAATAAGATTTATGTATTTAAGCCTGGCAATGAATTCTAACTCTTGACATTTAAGACTTTCCTGAAAGGTAATATTTACTACTCAAGAGCTTCCCTGTGCTGCAATATGTTGTTTGTTGGATTCGAATTGTTTTCTGCACAGAATACATCAAGGTGAATACATCAGTCTCTCCAGTGGATCAAGGGAGCTTTGTGATATTTTTAAAAATACATTTAGTGTAGCTTTAGACTATAACTTCTCTGTCTAGACAAAAAAAAAACTGGCTCTACTCTGAAGCCCTCCTGAATGACCGAGCACCTCACCCTATCTTCAAAGTTAAGCCCAGACTCTCTTTGCTTGTATCTGTAACTTTTTATTCTTTTGGTCTGTACCCAGAGTTCATGGCTGTAGGTAAAGGTAGGACTGGATATTGTGTGGTAAATCTACAGCATCCCTTTCATGCTCAGCTCTCTCTTCCACACAACAAATCAGTACAGTGTCTGCAGAACCTGTGAGTCAGTCTCACACTCCCTCCTGCCCTAACTCATAAATAAGATCCCGAGGTACTTGAACTCCACTACTACCCCTGTTATAATGTATAATACACTCCTGCAGTACCCACTACATTTGTTCGGATTTAAGAACCAATCCTAACGTGGTGGATTTTCTATAAAGACAGTAAAACTGAGGTAGACAGAAGGAGACAAAGGTGTCTTGGTCAGTGAACAATTTGGAAAAGTGGACTTTAAGGCTTTAAGACTTTTGGTGGTCTTTGTGAGACACAGAAAAGGTGAACTTATGGCAGTTGCTTTACTGGGGACAATGTTAGAATTTTTTCAGAAACCAAGGCAATGGGCATGGGCTGTGAAGACTTATTGATACCTGTGGGGACTGAAAGCTGGCCTATGTGGTCTGATTCAACAGATGAGCTACTGTACCTAAAACTGCTGAAAAAGTTAAAGCTGGTTCTGATAGAAAGGTTTCAAAATACACAGTGCAATGCGATTTGTTACATATGGTGCTGCATAGCTACAGACAAGTCAGGGTGCCCATGCTGATCCTGTCCACCACTGAAAGCACCAACAATGCACACATGAGCATCAGAGCTGAACCACAGAGCAGTAGTAGAAAGTGCCTGTGATGCTGCTCTGAACATGTTTTCTCTCACATTTCGTGTACATTGGGCACACCTGGCACCAGGATGCATTATGGGAAGAAGGCAAACCAGCAGAGTCAGTGTGATGCTTTTGGGCAATGTTCTGCTGGTCCTGCCATCCATGTGGATGTCATTTCAACATGTACCACCTAGCTAAACATTGTTGCTGACCAAGTACACCCTTTCATGGAAACTGTATTCCCTGATGTATGTCGCCTGTTTCAGCAGGCCGTGCCACAAAGCCAGTCCAACTGAGCATCCATGGGATGAGCTGGACAAACAAGTCCAATCCACCTGGCAACTTACAGGACTTAAAGAAAGCTGTTGCTAACATCTTGGTGCGAGATACTACGCTACACCATCAGAGCTCTAGTGGCCTTGATGTTTAAGGGCTGTTTTGGCAGCAACCAACACAACATTAGGCAGGTGGACATAATGTTATGCCTGATCAGTTTATATGTATAAAGGAATTTGTTCAAGACTGTTGGAAAATTTCCAGATTAAGACCTTTGAGAGTGGCTTGAAGACAGACTTCAAAAAAGTTGTAAACTTCAAAATGCAACTTTTTGTGTGACAGCTCAGACTGAAATTATGCATCAGAAAAGATGCCCTCTTCTTTTTCTTTCTTATTTTCTGTGCTACTTGCACTTTCATGACGCAGTCCTACAATTTTGATAGAATTGAGATTTCTGTTCCCCACGTTTAAACATCAACAGTCTCTTCAGGTCCAGTCTAAAAGCACTTTAGAAGCCAAACTTCTAACTTCTTCAAACATTCACTGAATGCTGATTGAACGTTAACCATACAGCTCTGCTGAAGATTACCCCAAACTGCCAGAAGATATTTTTGAACTGATGAAAATGTCTACTGCCCCAAACTGGTTATTAAATTCAACCTCTGGACCAGCTTGTGAATGCTTTTTATTCTTTGCATTGTTCCTGAGCGCCTGAAGATTGAATATTTTAAGTCCTCATTTCTTTGCAAGCACTACTATTATTCATGATTATGACTAACCTTTTGAATATAGAACATTTTTTGACAGTCTAGAGTCACTGGCCTTTCTTACATACATCAAGTCATGCACAATCAGTGTGTTTAATGAGTCCATTTGATTTCAAAGTGTCTTCAAAGCGTCTGTGATAGAACTACACTGCAAGGCATGGAAGTGTCCGTGAACAGACTGGCCTTTAATTAAATGCACTGACTTCAATCAGCAACTGCTAATTTTGCTCTGAAATCCACATATAGGAAAATATCATGAGCTCTCCAATCAATAAAGATCCCACTCACTGCAGCGAACGGGAATACCAGGCAGGCAAACTATTCTAAGTCAACACTTGTGCCAAATGGAGCACAAGCACACAGTTAAACACAAAAAAGTGCAGCTTGAAGTTGAGCCACGACAAAACTCTATTAATTCACACTCCATTTAGTAAATGTTGCAGTTTGCATCTCTCAGTCTGAGCCCCTGTAGGAGAGGTTGGAGCTGAAACAAAGGGATGTAAAGCTGAGATCTCCCTCAAAGATGAGCTAAAGGTCAGAGATTACCTTGGAAGTGAAAGCACAGCTCAAGCATGGGGTTAACCTAAGTGTGTTCTTACTTGTTAGAGTGCATTAGCAGTGTCGACATACCGACAGCCAGACTTCAGTACTGACTGATGGTCTGCTGATAGATTCTGTCAACAGGCTGATTTAAACAAGGGAGAGAAGTGTGCTGTACTCAGAAGAATATAAGTCTGAGAAGCCTGCAGCCACATATAAGTATCTTACTGAAGTGTACTTGAAACCCATCCAATAACCTGGTGTCATATTATTTCAGCTCAGCTATAATCTTAGACAGCATGTGGGATAATGAAAATAAAACCACATGCATGCATGAAAGACTCAGCTCATCAGTGTTATGTGGCATATAAATAAATCAACTGCATGTAGCCTTGATTTTATTCTAAAGTATAAAAAGCTTGGCCCAGTATATGGTTAACAGCTACTTTCTTTTAACACCCTATGGTCCCTTAAAGAAACCTTACACCGATCCATATTTTTCAAAAGTTTTAGACCAATTTCTGAACTTTTTATCTAAAGTTGTAGATTTTTTTTCCCAACCTTTAGCCTTTCATGAGGACATCTTTCAGAAATGTTAGTCAAATTTCAGTTTTAGAGCTTCACACAACACAGGAAGTGCCCTCCTTGAGGTAACTGGTGACCTCCTTTTAGCAGTTGACAGGGTTGCAAGAGCAGTTTCACCTCTTTTAGACATGAGTTTCATGGATTGCATCAATGATGCTCACTTGAATGATTTATTCTTAGCTTTCAGAAAATTCTCTGGATCTCACTTTAGCTGTGGTAAACCACAAGGTTCGAATTAATTTGTTCTCTATTTATATGGTAAATGGACAGTCCATTACAAAGTGCTTTTCTATGTTAATTGAGGGCATTAGATGACAAGTGAGGATCAGTATTGTTCCCAAGGATATCAAACCATCAACCTTCCAGTTCAAAAACAACCAATTATACCTCCCAAGTCATAGCTGCTCCTCACATGCTTCTACCTAACCAAATTATCCAACATGTTTTTCACTGCTTGACAGATGATACACATGAGACTTTCCAATGATGGTAAGATCTGAAAAACAAACAAAAAAACATTTACATTTTTCAAGGCTTGACTACTTCAACTCCTTCCTATCTGGTATAAGCTAAAAGTGACTCTCTCACCTCCAGCTGCTTCAGAACCTGAGCTTCTGACTGGTTTTAGTAGACAGCACCATATCACACCAGTACTGGCTTTCTTAGGTTTAAGGTTTTACTTGTAACTTTTAAACTATGTCTGGCCCCAAGCTACATAGCCGATACGATGAACCGATAAAAGCTAGTTTACAAACTTATATCCTGTGGTGTAGCCCTGCTGGTTTTCCAAAGTCAAGACTTTACTTTACCTGGACTGTTTCCATAATACAGAAAATATTTGCTAATAAGTCACCATGTTGGTTTTAGTTTGAAATCTGAGATCAGACACCCTTGGCAGGAAGTTAGAGGAAGGGGAAATCATGCCAGTCAGTCTAGTTGATTGACTGTTACTGTAAGGGTCCAACGCTGGAAAAAAAAAAGGCACCTTGTGCACAATAATCATCACAGTAGTATGCCCAAGGTGTTCTTTTGTGTCACGGTCACAAGCTGTGTGCATATAAGTTAGCTTGCTGCTTGTGTTTTTGGTGTGTGGTAAACTTAGATCTGCTCCTTGTCTGCTGCCTGCCATGCTCTGCTCAGTGCCTCCACTCTTTCCAAACTCCTATCTCTAACTTGCTATACTTACATGCCACACTCTCCTGCTTCACCTGCCACCTGTTCTCTGTCACCAAGCAGTCAGCTCACCACGCCACACTCACTCCTGAAACCCCTCACCTGCATTCCTGCTTATCTGTGTGCCTCCCCAGCCTTCTAGCTGTCAGCTCATTTCTCTTTGTGCCACACCATCCACACATCAACAACCTGAGTATTTGCAAATAACAATTTGTTAACCATGGCCAGCCTGTTCTGCCTTGTCTGAACCAGTCTTCATTCGCTGTAAGGGACTAGTGAAATCCACTTTAGAGTAAATGGGTATCCCTAAAGGCCTTAGGGATATAAGTTACTAATCCACCCTTGCCTCACTTAAGTGTCTTTATCATTAAATTCCAAAAGATCAATTTCCACATTTGAATGATGTAATGTATGCTACAACAATCCAACAATAAGATTTTATATCTTCATGCAACTGGTGAAAGAAAACCACTCATCTGACTAAACTGTCTGGATTGGTGGTGCATCATCAAACTGTATTTAGAAACCCAGAATGTCATTGTTCTGTTGAAGGGAGCCTCGGGTTTGCTATACTGATGCAAGCATTGCTTCTTCACAGCATTTCCGTCATCATTTATGTGTCATTTTCGCTGAGGTGCATGAAACAAGATGTTTGATCATTTATTAACAATTCATATTTCAGATTAAGATAAACCGGCCACAGGTGGTGAGGGGGGGTACTGCAGTGTACTTCTTGTGCCAGTCCCAAGCCTGGATAAATGAGGAGGGTCAGGAAGAGCATCCGGGGTAAAATATCTGCCAAATCAAAATTTCTGATCATTAAGAAAGGGATTTCCATGCTGGACTGGTTGGGGGCCCTGCCAAACAATGACCATATCCAGTGCTGTTGGCCAACACAGTGCTGGTGGAAAACTGTACTATTGTTGGCTGAACACAAAAGATGTGGAAAGGGGGAAGGTGCATTCAGAGGCAGTGAGAGAGGAGTGAAGGCATGAGTTTGGTGGTAGTCCCATAAAACTGATAAAGGGAGAGAAATGGTTGATATGATGGAGAGAATGAAGGAAGCCAGACCAGAAGCTGCTGAGGTGGAATCAAAATGTTCTACCTTAGGAGGTGAAAAAAATCAGTGTAGATATGATCATGAGTTTGAAGCTGGAAATGAAAGGTTTGGTGCTGCAAGTTGTTGGTGCATACATCCCACAGGTTGGATGTCAGTTAGAGAAAGAGGAATTCTGAAGCAATTTCACGAGAATTACACCTCCTGATATCACATTATTGATGTCACTTACTTATAAACAACAATCAGAAAATCAGCAACCACTGTGCTTTTTCTAAAAATGCATCAACATATATTTTAAGGATAACTTCAGTTTTTTTTTTAAGCTGACTTTTCTTTTAGTGGGACACCCGTCAGTATTAAGTGCATTTCAGTCAGTGAAGCCAACAAGCCATGCATTTCTGTTAATTCCTTTCCATCCTGCAAAGCCTTGTGAAAGTGAGTGACAGCAACTTTGTCACAGCTCAGCACCAACCTGTCCAGCTAATTGCCACACTTCAGTGTAAGCTTGCCCTCTTAACATTAATTTATTATGCTATAATTGAAACTAAACAAATCCACTTCCTCAAGCAGAGATAATGATTGAAATAGTCACAGACAATTTCTCACTTTTGGTCGTTGGTGTCAGTCATGTTATTTAAATTTGACAGAGGTCACTCAGAGTTGACTTTTGCCTGCTTCAAAGAGAATTACACAAATCAACTTCCAAGAATGTTTTTTTGTTGTTGTTGTTTTTCAGAAAGGAGATCAAATACAGGGAAAGCTCGTATACGGACGGACGCGCAGTATCAGGAGTTTTTGTTGGTTTTAGCAAACACATTATCATAGTGCGGTATTACATACGGTTCCTCGTGATACATAATTACAGTGTACCCTGCAGTCCCTACTGCCTGCTGCTCTAGAGTGGGCGAGCAGTGTTGACAGGCTCCTTCTTCAACCCCATGTAGTCAAGCTGTCAGTGGAGATGCGCTTGCGCAATTGCTGGGCGAACACATACACGCACACACACAGAGGCGCGTTTCCGTCAGTTTGTGCAGGTCTGATTCAAAATCATCCTGAGAGCTCGAATATAGAGACCAACTTATATTACAAAAAAAAAAAAAAAATGTAAGTGGATTTAAAGCAGCCAGTTTTATTGGTTGATTTGGTGTGAAACTTCCCAGCGGATTTACACTCGACTGCGTGATAATCAGCATCACTTTGTCCTGGAACAGCAAGCAGGAGAGCTCATTAAATTCTCTGGACTACATCGGGGGAAATATTTCGAAAATTTAGTGTAAGTCAGAACACCAAGCGCGGTTCTTTTTCAACGAGGACCGACAGCCAGGGCAATCCAGCGCACCAGGTATTTAAAAAAAAACCAAAAAACCACTCAGATTTCCGTGTCCGCCTGCTTGAAATTGACTCTAACTTTCAGCTTGTTCTTTACTTTTGCAGAGGTTTTCGCCATGAACCAAACAGCGGGAGCCACAAATGCGTATCGCAGATGCTCCAAGGGAGGAAAGGTAAGAAAGACTTACGTATGAAGAAGTTAAGATTTAAGAGTCTCCTTCCAGCGTCCATTTATGGCGCAGCGCTGGAAGGAGCATGCCAGTGATACTGGATGTTTGTTTGCAAGCTTACAAAAAGCTGTAGACGCAGTTTTCATCATGCTGGGTTATTGCGCGTCTGTGCGCTTTGGAGATGTTGAAAGATGAGCGCAGATAGAATTTCTTGTGGAGAGAAAAAAAAATCAGTTTCAGTGAAGGGAAGGGTGTTGGTGAGCAGCTTATGTTAAAGCTTTTGGTAAGAAGAAAAGCGAGGCTGGTTTGTGTACACTGCAAAAATGCTAAAGAAAAAAAAGAAGCAGATGATGACGATGATGCTCACTTGCAGTTTTTTCCACACTGATGGGATTTCCTCTTCAGATCTCTTCTGCAATAACTTGACAGGCACCTGCTGTCTCATATCCAAGATGATGACATACTGTACCACAGCTGTTTTACCAAGCTTGTGACCCACATAATAAGGCTGCTTCTGCTGATGTGGGAGGAAAGAGATGGAAAGGAGCGAGGAGGAGCAGGAATAGAGGGCTTTCCAGGCTCTGGTGTGTGTGTGTGTGTGTGTGTGTGTGTGTGTGTGTGTGTGTGTGTGTGTGTGTGCACGCGCATTGAAGGATGAAACCTTATTCATCACCAGCAGCAGTAACACATGCAGACTTCTAAGTGTTTACAAATATTGCTTATTAGATACAAATATTTGGGTTGATGGATTGATGCATACTGATTAGAGAGGTCCCTGTCCACTCACAGAGGTGTTGAGAAAGATCTTGTAAATGAGTTTCGATGGGTGTGGACACATATTAATACACACGGATGCTTTGTGTTTGTTATCACTCTCAGTTTAATTGAGAGAGGCTGGTTTGTTTTTCTTCTCAGCGTGAAGGTGCAGGCCCACTCACACTGGGAATCAAGGGACTTCGGAATGAAACACTTGAGTCGAACGCATGCCGCGAGCCTGCAAATTCCATACATTTTTAATATAGAAGCAAAGGCCAAATGATGGAAAAATACTGTCACACATGGAAAAAAATGAGGCATTAAGGAGCTTAATTTTTTTTTTTTAATGTATGATGAGTGATTGTTAATGGAAGTTCTTTTCAGGTGACTCCTAAATTTTGCACTGGGGCTCACCTATTATGATTTTTTAAATAATAGTTCTGGTTAAAAGTAAAGAACAGCTGGAAAGACTGTAAAAAAAAATACTGTTTTTGCAGTCTTATGCAGTAACGTGTACATGATGCAGATGGATGGCTTGGATATCTTAGATTACTGTGAATGACTGAAAATGTGTTTTCTAAAGAGCAGTTTAAGTAAAGGAAAAAAATAACCATTTATAGCCCTCAGCTATAATCTCTGAACCCACTCTGTTCATAACAGACATGGTGGTTAAAATATCTGCATGTACTTAGGAACATTGTCAGTAACAGTTAGTCTTTGATTCCTAAACCAAAGTTAAAATTTAACCACCAAAGATGAAGAAAAAAAGCATACAGACATGATTCAGAAATCCAGCTCCTGCCTCTGGTTCAAAGTTTATTTAACTAAGAGGAAAGTAGAAAACCTCCCTTTATTTTGACTAATTAAAGCATCCCGGATGGTATCTGTAACGTTACAGATACCACTGTATGGGGAACTTGATCATATGCAAAAGTTCCATTAATGCAGAAGATGTACACTAGTTTTAGAGCAGCATCAACACCAAAGCAACACTAGATGAGGAGTTTCTTTGGAAAGGTCTTGCTTATTTCAGCAAGACAATGCCAAACCACATTTAGCCCATATTACATCAGTAAAAGAATCAGGGTTGAAAAGGTAAAATCCTCTATTAAACAAAAATGGGAGAATAGTTTCCTTCTCCAGAGACGCTTACAGAGCAGGTGATGCAACACAAGGTAAACATGGTCCTGTCCCAGCTGTTTTGAAGCATGCTCCTGGCTTCAAATTTAAAATGAGCTTATTTGTTTAAAAAATCCTTAATTCTTCAGTGTCAGCATTATATAGGTTTCATTTGCAACATAATTTATGATGAGGATGATTTGCAGACAATAGGATTTAGTTTTATTTTGACTTTATTTTGAACTTTTCTGAAAACAGGATTATATTATATACAACACAGTAGGCAGATGTACCAAATATATGGATAAAATGATGAACTCAAATGGCTTACTGGTTTAAATATCTGGAGTCAACCATCCAAATCAATTGGCAGTGTGCAACAGAAGTGAAAAAGAGAGTGAAGTCAGGGTGGAGTGGGTGGAGACGAGTGTCAAGGGTGATTTGAGACAGACGGTCAGCAGCAAGAGTGAAAATGAAGGTTTACATAATGGTAGTGAAACCAGTTATGGTTTGGAGACAGTTGCACTGACATAAAGACAGGAGGCTGAGTTGTAGGTGGCAGAGTTGAAGTTAGCAAGGCTGAGATGGTTTGGACATGTGCAGAGGACGGATAGTGGATATATTGAGCAAAGGATGTCGAATATGGAGCTGCCAACAGGAGGAAAATAGGAAAATCATAGAGGAGATTCATGGATGCAGCGAAGGAGGACATGTAGAGGGTTGATGTGACGGAAAAGGATGCTAGGGACAGTGTGAGATGGAGGGAGATGATTCGCTGTGGCGACCCCTAAAGGGAGCAGCTGGAAGAAGAAGTCGAAATGACCAGGATTCATGTACTTTGTGTCTGGAGCATAAATGCTAACTTCTAAACATGTCTGTTAAGCTGTATAAAAAGACACTGCTATGTCCTGTCTTCCTCCCATCACTGCCAACTGGTCACAGCACATGATTGCCCCTCCTTAAACCTGGTTCTGCTGAAAGTTTCTTCCTGTTAAAAGGGAGTTTTTTCTTCCTACTGTCACCAACTCCTTGCTCATGGGGTCTTTTGAGTATTGGGTTTTCTCTGTGTTACTGTAGGGTCTTTATAAAGCACATTGAGGTGACTGTTTTCATGATTTGGTGCTATATAAATAAAATTGAACTTAACTGAACTATTTTATGTTAACAGTGTTAGATAGCATCCAGATCATTTAAACTGAACATGTGAACCATAACACAGCGGTCCCCAACCCCCGGGCCTCGGACCGGTACCGGTCCGTGAGTCGTTTGGTACCGGGCCGCGAGAGTTGAGGCTCAGGTGTGAAATGTATGGTTTTCAGGGTTTTTATCGGTTTTCAACGTTATTTTGTTATCGTTTTTATCGTTAACTCGGTTTTCCTGGGTCTTTTCACGTGTGTTATGAATAAATCTTCTTTTTTTCGGTACCGGCACTAGTTTTATTTTGTTGTATTCATCCGCGACACCTCATTGCCGGTCCGTGAAAATATTGTCGGGCATAAACCGGTCCGTGGCGCAAAAAAGGTTGGGGACCGCTGCCATAACAGATAGTGTAGATCAGGGGCGGGCAATTCATTTTCCAAAGGGGCTACATGAGAAACTGAGGCTGTTGTGGAGGGTCGCACCAATAAAATGAACTCAGTTCTGATAAATATCAATTTTATCTTTTTATAAACTTTTTATTGTGGCTCTTTTATTATGGCAAAATTGGCTAGATTAACTGCCGTAGATGAAAGGTGGCTGTGTTCATCCAACAGGTTGGGATCCTCTGCCACAGTAGACTCTCTGCCTGTCATATGAGTCGTTTATTTATTGTTGACTTGTGTTTAAACATTTTGCCCTCATTTCTGCAGTGGGTTTGTCTGTGTTTTTTTTTTGTTTTTTTTCCCAGCACGTTGATATTATTGTGCATTAAATATTAATGATGTCCTTTCACTCACTGCTTGTTCTAATTCTGGGATCTTTCATCTCCTCTTACCCGTCAACTTTGTGAGAGAAAATAGAATCAGACTAAACAGCTCTCTAGACACCAGTGTCCGTTTCATTTTCTGTCCCGTGGCCACTTTTAGCCCACCAGCAGGACGTGCTGCGATTTCAAACCATTTTGTTTTTGGGTTTGTTTTTTGTTTTTTTTGGTCCTGTGCAAATCCTTAACGCTGCAGAAAAGTTCTCTTTGATGAGTCGCCTCTCTCTTTCTGTGGAGTTTCTATTTATAGTCTTGTTGACAGCCATCCCATGAGACTTTTCCTCATAGATTAATGACACACCGATTAGGTTTGCATGGTTCTGCAGGCGTCCCAATGGTATAAAGCACATGGTCACATGGTCATGCTTATCAGTTCGAGCCAAGATGTGACATGTTTATAAACACCTGAGATGAATGGACAGCAGGTGTGCTGCGACTATTTTAGGATACTTTGGTATTCCATTGAAACCAGTAGGGAAAATAAGCCTGTGCTGAAGATGTTTCCTACACCGATGTCATTGGTGGATTTCTGTCATTCCCACAGCTAAATGGAGGCAATGGGATATCACAAACGGCTTTATAGTACTTTGATTGTGTTATCTGTAACACCAACAGTACCTCCCATCTTCCTTATCACAGATCAGCAGCTCGGGGGTGGGGGGAAGCTCAGGGGTGCTGTTAGAAATCTCTAAACCATCATAATGTGCAAGAACATCTGAGGGAATTCGTGGGGGCAGAGAAGTCTTCTTCTTCTTCTAGCTGTCTTTCTTTATTATTACCCGTACTGATGTTACGATTGTACTCTGTTTCCACATGATCCTCCTGCAGGGGTGCAGCAAAAAAGAGGAAGTCCCTTTAATGTGTTTATCCAAAAGCATTCTGGGAAATGTAGGACATTATGTTTAGGGATGGCTCATTCAACCCTCGAGTGTGGACACATGCTTCCCTTTTCTCAGTCTGTTTTTGATGTGTGTAGAATTTAATTTCAGAATTTTGGAGTCTTCAAAGTGTGTTGGATATGTTGCAGATCTAATAATATAATATGGTATTATTAGAATATTGTATTATAATAATATCAATCAAATAACATTTTAGTGGAAATAACTGTTAGTTGTAGCACCAATAATCTAGTTTTATGTTATTTATTATTTCTATTATTCTGTTATTAAGTTTGTAAATGTGTAAATGTCATCTTAAGACATTATTTTGCCCCCTTTAGCGTTGGTCACTAGAGGGCAGTGTTGTACTACAATGTATGAAGCTGTGAGGGGGTCTTGCATTTGCTTGGTGGGATATACACTGATTGGACACTTTGTTGGGAATAAAGTGTTCACATCATGCAGTTGAATGCAAAGTAATAGAGCAGCTCTGCCATTTATGCTACAGCTGTGCTCCTAAAACTCAAAAGCTCCCTCCCTGTCATGCATGTTAACTGGATGGACTGATAATTATTACAGCAGAGCTTTTTAATTGGATTGCACGAGGTAGGCAGTGCTTGATAAGTGGAAGATTTTTTCTTGCTAGAAGCTTTTTGATTACATGATTTATCACGTAGTCAAAGAGCTCCTCTTTAGTTAACATTTTTCTATGATTCCAGCTACACTGTGTGATTTTTGTTCAAGATTTGACTCGCATATTTAATAAATCTAGGATTTTTTTTTTTTCTTTTCGCAGCTTGTAAGTTTCCCACTGCTCTGATATCAATTCAGAGCTTAACTTTTGCCTCTACATTTCACGCTGCTCCTTTCTTTTCCCTCGCCTCGGTCACAGCAGGCTAGCTCGATTATCTTGGCCCTTGACAGCCCCGCGGCCCTGCGCGCACACTAAATCCCAATTAACTCCCTGAGTTTTAAACCATTTGCAACTTTTGCTAATCTCTGCATCAGCAATGCCCAGAAACCACCCCCCTCCACTCCCCAATTCTTCTGATTACAGATTCATAACAAGGCTGTGAAAGTTTAACGAAACTAAACTGATTGTCTCGTGCAATGAATATGCATTAACTGCTGCTGCCCAAATGGAAACTGATCACTTGACTAAATCTGCTATTAAGAAATATTGGACTGTTGTCTTGGCATATAATTTAAATTCCCCTGAGGCTTATTTGTGCGTCTTATTACTGCATGGATTGTTTGGGGTGTTTTTAAACTAAAAGTCATTTGTTTCTACAAATATTGAACTTGCATCAGAGGAAACACAGCAAAGGGATCCTTGCAGCGCTCAGGACCTAAGCTGAAAGGTATTTGGATTGAGGGGAGACTCCTTAATTACCGCAGCTTTTTTGGCCAACAGCAGGGCAAACACCAGCATGAATGCGCCAAGTATTGATCCCTGCTCTCATTATACATGGGGTCCATTGTAATGCACAGTTATCACTCTGACTCCCTCACTGGAGTCTATGGAAATCATGATTGATTTTCTTCCCCTTCCTTCCCCCCCCCCCCCCCGCCTAGTAAACTAGCATCAGAAGGCCTATCTCAATCATGTTTGCACTTTGAATTTCTGTACTCAAGACCCTCTCTCGCTCATTAGCACCAGTAATCTTTTTCTCATTCTGCTGACTCTGGGGGAAACGGAGCGACGTCCTCGGGCAAACTGAGCACATTCGTGTTTATGGCACAACCTTTGCTTTTGAAGATGCTCCTTCTTGCAATTCTCCAACATATAAAAGCTGCTACCTGGTGGCAATTTGATCAAGTCTGTCTTCACAGTGTCTGTAAAAAAAAAAAAAAAAAAAAAAAAAAAAGAAATGCATCTTGTGCCTCTGTATTTGTATGGAAACTTGTTTACAGTGTACACAAAGAAATGGGATTTGGATCCGCTTCTTAGAGCTCTGCCTCTGTGAAATGAATAATGCAACACACACACACACACACACACACACACACACACACACACACACACACACACACACACACACACACACACACACACATATACAGTGAGAGAATAGATTTTCTCACTTTTAAAACCACCAGGTGACATTTTTTGTTCTTCGGGGTTTTTTGTATTTTTTTTCTTAAATGGATTGCAGATTGCTAATTCTGCTGCAGTGGCATTGCTGTTTGTAACAACCCACTGGTGTGTGCACTTAATCATCAGGTGCTGCAGCAGTGCTCCCCTGCCTGAGCTGATGCTACACACAGGAAATCCTTGAGGAAACAGGAGCTTTATTACAGTATGTCAGCCTGGGGGAGGGAAAAAAATGCAAACTCAATGTGATGCTTACGTGGAATTCAAAGTCACCGCAGTGTTGGTGTCGCTCGGTTGCAGCAAGTGTGTTTTCCAGGGGATGACTGACACCGCAGGGACTGTAATTGCATGAATCCCTGAGACCTCCCTGGCCTTTTGAGTGAGTGGCTGCTTGGCGAAATGCTTGGGTCATGACAACCCATCTGGTGGCGTTTCACAAGCAGTCAACAAGGCCCGACGAGACAAATGGCTCCACAGCACTAAACAGCAGCCGTCGCTTGGAAGACAGAGACTTGAGCCATATCTAAAATCACAAACACATCCATTGTGTGGCTCCAGAGGCCTCAGTACCCATCAAAACCGGCTGGAGTTACTGCATCCAGCATGTTTCATCCTGCCAGAGCCTGTCCCAGCGGACTGTACCATCAGTTTTCCCACTTTTACAGCCATCTAATGCAAATGAGTCTGCAAAAAGAGAAGTACCAAACAATTTCAATGTGCTGACGCCTGCACATCAGGCTTAAGTTTGCCCTCTGCTGGATGAAAGAGTCCATGAGCTTGAGCGGAGAAAGTCCCATATTTCACCCCCACAAAGTGGAGTTTGTGTATAATGAGGCTTCTGAAATGATGAAACCATTAAATTAATGGTTTCTTAATGGTGAGACTTAAATGGAGTGGTTTGCATTATATAGAGTTTGGTTTCCAATTGCACAAATGCTGATAGCGAAAAATTATTAAAATAGTCTAGAAACTGCAGTTTGCTTTGTGAAGAGACAGTCTAGCATCATGCTGCTGTTTAATAGAAAGGCAGTGGGACTTTTCATCCCATCATGTAAAACAGTGGGATATCAGTTACTCTAAATAAGCCATCATTTTATTCATATTGATTTTTTATGAAAGGGAATATACCGTAGAAGTGAAGACTAAAAAAAGCTTTGTGCGTTGCTGGTATGTTTGATCCTCGAGTTGTAACTTCGGTTCTTGTGCTGAAAATGGAGAAGAAAAAGAGAGGTCACTTTCTGCTCCAGTCACTGTTTATTCTTATATATCATAAACCCACACAACAGGACCCAGGGCAAATCTATGCGTTTAATGGCGGTGGTCAGAAATCCAGAGAGATGTTCATATAAATAGCAAATAGTTTTTCATGGGTTTGCTCTACCTGTGCTCTCTCTATGCTGCAGATATTTTCTCAGCAGGAATAGAAAATGTAGAAAAATTAAACAGAAGCCATTCTACTTTATTAGCATTTATGAAATACTTTGTGAATGTCTGTATACTTAAAAATTAAAGTGTGCTGGACATATTTAAAGGGAAGCTCCCCTCCCTTTAAGCGAGCTTTGTTCTGATTGGCTGCTTCGTGCAAACACAAAGTTTAAGGTGGGTGTGGCTTCTAGGGCAAAAAAAATATATATATATTGTGGCATGCAGAGGAATCTCAACAAAGAAGCTCACAGAGAGATTGAGCTTGCAGTTCAACCCCAAACTGGTAGGGGGAGCTCTTTATTAAAACACACACACGTACCACACCGTGCTACAGAGGGTCAACAACCACAAGCCTGAACTCACTCATGGCACCACATTCTTTCACCAACAATAACTGTCACTGAAATCACACTGCAGCATAAACACAACATTCAAGGTAACAGTTAAAAGTAATGTAAACATAAGCAATAAAACAAGAAGAACATGAAAACAGCAGCACATGTCCCAAGGCATGATGGGAGAGAACCAGCCGCGCCCCCAACACGCCACACAGCCCCCACCTGAGTGGTTAGCTGTCCCCAGCAACCGCACGTCCATAGCAAAGTCTCTGAGGTGTTGGGGAAGGCGACGGCGTCGTTGAGGACGTTCCGTGGGTCCCCAGCCACCTCTGAGGCCAGGTTGGGGCCTGCAGTTGAAGCTGGGACCCTGGCTCCTCCCTGGGTGGACTCAAGGGCTGATAGGGTGCCAGGCGATCACGATGGAGTACGACCACCCTGTTCCGTTTGACCAGCCGCACCCTGTAGACCACATCGGACAGCCTCTCGAGAACAGTGCAGGGTCCAACCCACTGGCTCATCAGTTTGGGGAAAGCCCTTTCTTCCTCTCTGGGCTGTAGACCCACACATGCTGACCTGGCAAGAGTCCTTCACCCTTGCAGCGGGTATCATAAGCTCGCTTCTGCCGGGAGCCTGCATCTCGGAGAGCCTGCCTGGTCAACTGGTGCACCTCCCGTAGCCGGGCGAGGAGGTTGTGGAGGTAGCCCAACCCGGGTCCCCGCACACTTCCGGCTCGGGGACCCAAACACCAAGTCCACTGGGGTCGAAGCTCATGACCGAACATCAAGGCCGGAGTGCACTTAGTAGATTCCTGGACTGCAGAACGGTAGGCCATTAGGACCAGGGAAGGTGTTGATCCCAGTCACGCTGCTGGCGGGAGGTCAGGATAGCAAGCTGGGTGGCCAGGGTGTGGTTGAAGCGTTCCACCAACCCATCGCTTTGGGGTGCAGTGGCGTCGTCCGGGTCTTCCTGATACCCAGCCGCTGACAGACCTCCTTGAACACCGCAGCCTCAAAATTCCGCCCTGGTCGCTGTGCAGTTCCTCTGGTACCCCGAACCGGCAGAACATCTCGTTGACCAGACGCTCAGCAGTGGTAACAGCACTCTGGTCAGGGACTGCATAGGCCTCAGGCCACTTAGTGAAGTAGTCCATGGCAACCAGGACATAGCGGTTCCCCTGGTCCGTGGTGGGAAGGGCCCCAGGATGTCCACACCAACCCGCTCCATGGGAGCCCCACCTGATACTGCTGCAAGGGGCATGAGAGCGTTGGGAAGGCCCTTTCTGAGCCGTGCAGGCATCGCACCGATGGACATGGAGCTCACGTCCTGGCGACACCGGGCCAGTAGAACCGAGACCGAAGTCGCCGCAGAGTCTTGGTAACTCCAAAGTGTCCTGCCCCGCTGCACCATGGACCAGCTGGAGGACCCTGGACCGCAACTGTTGAGGTACCAAGAGCTGGAAGACCTCACGGTGACCCCGGGAGCCTGCCAGCGCCGATAGAGGAGGCCGTTTCGGCTTGTGAGGTTGGCCCATTGGGAGTAGAGAGCCTTGGTCTCGAGGTCCAGTGCAGATACTTCTGGCCATGATGGTCTCTGACCGGCCCCAATCCAACACTGAACCGGGAAAGGGCAGGGTCTTGGTTCTGGTCGTGTTGCAGCCGTTGGGGATCCATGGCCTCCAGACCTCGGTATCCCCTGCGGTGGACTGGACCTGAAGACTGCTACAATGCCCACCGAACAGAGTCATTCTCATGGCCGCCCTGTGGTGACGCTGATCACTGAAGTCAGGCCCTCCCGGTCCTCCAAGCGTTGGCAGTACCTGCACTGTTTTTCCTCACAAGGGCGTCGGGAGAGGGCGTCTGCATTGGTGTGGAGACGCCCCGCCCGGTGACGAACCTCAAAGTGGTAATCTTGCAACGTCTCCAACCACCGGGCTAGCTGTCCCTCCGGTTCTTTAAAGCTGAGCAGCCAAGTGAGGGACGCATGGTCTGTGCGCAGGAGGAACTTCTTCCCGTAGAGGTAGGGTCTGAAATGGCGGAGACCCAGGATGATGGCCAGCAGCTCTCGACGGGTGACACAATAGTTCCTCTCCGGTCTGCTGAGGAACGGCTGTAGTAGGAGATGACCCGCTCCCCTCAGGGCCTTCCTGCGACAGTACAGCCCCCCACACCCGTGTTGCTGGCATCGGTGTCCACGACAAAAGGAAGCTGCAGGTCTGGGTAGGCTAGCACCGGTGCCTCAACCAGTGCAGATCGGAGCCGATCAAATGCCACGGCACAGTCCTCACTCCAGTGGAACTCCCGGCCCTTCTGTGTGAGCTGGTGCAGGGGCTTGCAATGGTAGCAAAGTCCTTGACGAAACGCCGGTAGTATGATGCCAGGCCAAGGAAGCTCCGCAACTCAGCAGTGTTGCCCGGAATGGGCCAGTCCTTCACAGCAGCCACCTTTGCAGGGTCAGTGGAAACCCCTGCTCCGCTGACAACGTGACCCAAGAAGGTCGTCTCCTTTCGGAAGAGGTGGCACTTTTTGGGGTGGAGGCGAAGGCCAGCCTGGCGGATAGCATGGAAGACCGCAGTCAGGTTAGCCAAGGCTTTCAAGTCTGTCGGCGTGGACGAGGAGGTCATCCAGGTAGACCACACAGCGGTCGCGGGGAATGTCAGCCAGAACCCTCTCCATTAGGCGCTCGAATGTGGCTGGGGCATTGCAGAGGCCGAAGGGCATCACCTTAAACTGCCACAGTCCCTGGCCAATGGAGAAAGCAGTCTTTAGGGGCGAGCCTCTGGCGTCAGCTCCACCTGCCAGTAGCCACTGCGCAAATCGAGGGAGCTGAACCAGCAGGACCCAGCAATGTCGTCGAGGGCATCATCAATCCGGGGCAATGGGTAGGAGTCCTTGCGTGTGATGCTGTTGAGTAGCGATAGTCGACACAAAACCGCCAGGTACCATCCTTTTTCCGAACCAGTACGGCTGGGGCTGCCCAGGGGCTGTTTGAGGGTTCTATGATGCCTGCCTCTGCCATTTCCTTGATCTTCTGCTCTGCTGCGGCACGCTTGGCAAGGGGAAGGCGACGAGGGCGGAGGCGGATGGGCCGTGCATCCCCAGTGTCAATGTCATGTTGTACCAGGCTGGTTTGCATGCAGTCCTCATCCTTGGCTGCAAAGATGTCGGCAAACAAGTCGAGTATCTCCGCAGCTGCTGTTGCTGATCAGCCTGGAGACCCTCGCAGCTCCTCTGGTATAGGTCCTCGACAGCTAGCTTGGTCTCTGTGGACAGTTGCTGTACTGCTAGCGAAGGAGAGGCCCCTTCCGCCGCCAGCAGTGACAGGTCCTCAGGCTTCCTGACGCTGGCTGAAAAAGTGGAGGCAGGCAGCGGGACTTCCTTGGTGGTGTGGAGCTTCACAGCCTCCGTGCCCAGGTAAAGGATTGCTCGGGACACGTCCACTGTGGCCTCCCATTTGGCTAACAGGTCCAGACCGATGATGCATTGGTCCTGGATGCTGGCTAGCCAGAACTTGTGGTCAACAGTGCAGTTAGCAACAGTCACCGAGAGGATCTTTCCCCTTAACCTTGGCACGCTCCCCGTGACTGTGGTGATGTGGAGCTGAGTAGGCTGCCAACCCTGCGGTCTTGGGCCGTCAGTACCAGGGAGGACTCCGGCCTGTACCAAGGAAAGCGTGGATCCAGTGTCTATCAGGGCTCTACAGGCGGTGCCGGCAAGGTCACAGTCCAGATACAGTCCCGTGCCTGGCCGAGCCGGCCAACCCGCAAGTGTGATTCGGAGGACAGAGTGGTGGCAGGGGCAGTTCCTCCGTTGTGCCACCCGCCTTAGTTTAACGGCAGCTGGGGTGCCAGGCTTTGTGGGCTTGGTGCTGGACAGTAGCGCGCGATGTGGCCTGGTTCTCCGCACCGATGGCAGTTACCCTGGATTGGCCTCCTGCTCGTCTATTCCCTCGCCGAGATCGCCAGGGTGGTGTGTTGGTGGTTTGGCGGGCCTCTTCCTCCTGGTCGCTCCTTTCGTAGTCTGTTTGGCGCACTTGGTGACTTATGCCAGGGCTGCGTGCACCTGGGCTGAGCACATGCTCCACTCTTTTCGGCCTCAGTTAGAGCTGCCACCAGGGTTTCTGGTGCATGCAGACGGATGTGCTCTTGTAGTCGTTTTGGCTGGAGACCCCGGACAAAAGCCTGGAGAGCAAGCTCTTCTTGTGCTGCAGCATCAAAAGCAGGGTACCCTCACGTGCATAAAGACGTGGGTCGGCAGCATAGGCACCCAGACTCTCCTCTTGTCTCCGTGGGCGGCTAGCAAGTTTATCTCGGCATCATCTGCATGTGTACAGAGGCCAAACCTGCTCTGCATTGCTCTGGCAACAGCAGGCCAACTTAAACGCTCTTCTGGCTGAAGGTCTGTGAGGATCTGCAGTGCCCTGCCTTCCAGGGCGAGGGCGACTTGGACAGCTGTCTCCTCTGTTGACCATCCATTTAGCTGAGCAGCCAGCTGTACCTGGATAAGGTAGGTCTCTGGAGGTGCTTCCCCATTATAGCGTGGCAGCTTCATGCTCCCCCGGACAGGAGCCCCTGATGGCAGCGGCGGCTGCACTGGATCCTGGAGACAGTTGGCGTTGTCCCCTCGGCTGCCAGCAGTGAGGGTGTGCTGCTCCCAGGCATCACCATGAGTGGAGGCTGGCTGGCTGCTTGTGGTCTTGGAGCCTGCAGCATGTCTTGGCGGCCCCGACAGCTTCCCAGTGGGCGGGGCTGTGAGGTTCCATCTGGTAAGCCCCACAGATCTTCCACTGCCTGGCTTGCTGCTGCCCGGGGCTCTCCCTGCTTCTTCGGTCTGGCTCCATTCACTGCTTCCAGGCGAGTGATAAGCTCCTCAATCTTCCTCAGCTCCTCTTCCTCTTTCAGAATAGTGGCCATGCTCTTGGAATCCCACTTCTGACACCAATGTGGCATGCAGAGGAATCTCAACAAAGAAGCTCACAGAGAGATTGAGCTTGCAGTTCAACCCCAAACTGGTAGGGGAGCTCTTTATTAAAAACACACACACGTATTTCACACCGTGCTACAGAGGGTCAACAACCACAAGCCTGAACTCACTCATGGCACCACATTCTTTCACCAACAATAACTGTCACTGAAATCACACTGCAGCATAAACACAACATTCAAGGTAACAGTTAAAAGTAATGTAAACATAAGCAATAAAACAAGAACATGAAAACAGCAGCACATGTCCCAAGGCATGATGGGAGAGAACCAGCCGCTCCCCCAACACGCCACAATATAAAACCAAGTGTTTAGAGCAGTCTGCTCCAATTGAGCTTAATGTCTAAACTTTGAATGAATGCTCATAATAAAAAAAATATGACCAATGTATGGACAGATTTGAAATTAATGGTCAGTTGCATTAATGCAAAGAAGGTTCTCAGTGATGAGTTGTGACCATGTTATCCCAGGATATTGAGCAGCAGTTTTAGTTTTTTATCAGTTTTTCAGACCTGACTTTGAAGTGTCTGTTAAATACCTTCTTGATCACAGTGAAGTGCAGTGCAGGGTTTTCTTTTAAAAAATTCATTAGTAGTTTGTGAAACACTAGTTAACACTGTTTTTAAACTGTGCTCTGTTTTCCACTTTTACTAACCCTTCATTTGCTGTTGCTCGGGTACTTATTATCAGTGAATGTGATTAAACAATTAAGTGGTGTGTTTGTGGCTGGTGACATGTTTCCTAATGTGAAAACAGACCCCGCTTTCCCAAAAACTGGCTTTGTTCCACCCTTTTTGAGCTGTTATTTCTTCTCGTGCCCAGCCTAAGCAGTAGGATATCTTAAAACCAGAAAATGTTTTAGGGATTTGAAGATTTGATTTGTGACCAAAAACTTTAAGTATAAATGAGTTTAGATATTTTCTTGCAGTTTTATGGAGTAATTATTTTCAATACTCAAAGGCAAGAATTTGTTTTAAAGGAGTTTTCCTATAGTCAGTTGATCCTAAAGAAAGACCCAAAATCAACAATTTTATCAAGTATCCCAAGCCTAACTTGCAAGTTCCTCTGTGCCATAGAGCTCCATTATCGTCCAAAAACCATTATAATCACATCTCTCAGGCTCGTTGGTGCACCCAGTGGTCTGTTTATTGGAAAATTTATGGGAAAAATTCCAGAAACAGCTCTGTAATACGATAAACACTTGAACTCTGCAATTCCCAACTCGCTTACCGTTCTTTCAAGTTTACTTGAAAACTACAGTTTGTGTTACACATTGTAGCATCATTTGATCAAGTTCAATCTATCTGCTTAATAAATCTCACATTAAGCCTCAGGCACACAGGCCTAGATAACAGTCAGCAATCACTGCTAGGGAAAAATGTGTATTCCATTACCAGCTTTTGAGTGGGTGCTGGTTTTTGTTAGGTCAGTCTAGAAAAAGAGGGTGCTGCACCAAAAACCTCCTTGTGATTGCTTTGGTTGCTAACAGGTTGTCCAGGTTGTCATGGTTGCCTGTATTTTGCATGGAAGATGCCAACTTGTCTTCAAACAGTTGGCAACTACTTCCTGAGCAGTTCTAAAACTCAAAGAACCCGTTGGTTTCACAACTTGTACTTCAAAGGTAGACATTCTCCATTTCCAGTTTTTGTTCCACATTTCATAGTTTCATTACCGCTTGGCAAGTAGTTCGCGGGTGTTCGCAGATAAGTCGGTGTCTGTTGGTGTCAACAGGTACCTCTTTGTCACCAGTCTCACCTCGTGACTGCCAGCGACCTCCAGCAAACACTGACTGCTCTCTTTTTCTGTGTGCATGAATTACCATGTTTCTGTCATTTTTACACTGAAAACACTACATGACAATCTGTAGCAGGATTCACTTATCAGTCTGTTCCTGCTCAATGTGTTTCAATGCTTTCAGCTATATTTAGCAGTACACATGGAAGCCCATTACTTTGAACTGTTGGAAGTTACACTGTACATTGGTTGTGGTGTTATTGTGTAATCAGTGTAGTTACTAACATTTTGAAATGATAAAATAACTGTTGAAATAACTGTTGTTTGAAGTATATTAGAAAATGCTTTTGTTGTCCAGAACTGGCACTTGCTGACTCATGAAATATAACTCTTTATCTCACTGAATCAATGCCTAATTTATTGTTTGTGCACCACTTGGGAAAACGTTTGTCCCAGAATTCCAAAATTCTCCAGCTGTAGATATTAGATTAAAGTGATTTTGCTTTTAGAGGGTGAATTTCTTCTTTTAATACTCAGGTTAGAATGGCTGAAGCTGTGTGCTTTTGGTTAGTAACCACATGTATATCATATCATCAGATAATCAAGAAATCTCATGTGAAATGTCCGTTATGCAAAATGTTTATTTTAAAGTTCACATCAAGAGGCCTGACTCGGTATTAAAAACCTGGCCATGTAACCACATTATCAGATGTGGCATTTGAAGTTGAGTCTGTGTTGTTTCATATTCTTATTTTCTGATTTGATCAGGGAAAATTTAGCCTATAAATCTTTTTAGGATGCAAGCGCTGACTTTTACAAGCTTCTGATGTTGTTGTGGTCGAGGCAAAAGAAATGGAGCCAATTTCTTTCCAGTGCAGCTATTATTTTGCACTTCCAACTCAAGTTCAGATCTGTTTCTGAGAAGCCTAGTGCGTCTTCGAAAGGAGCCACAAGGGCACTTTATGGTGCAAAACCCTTTTCACACTGGCCTGTTGTATGGAACCAGTGGTTCCATAATTCAGCTTCTTTTCATTATAGTAAGTGTGTTCCAGGGAATATCTCAGTCTGTGAAATCCTTTTTTTATATCCATCTCCTTAGCTGCCTTTCAGCAGTGCACTCTCGAGAATCTTATATTCGCTCCTGGCTGCCCATGCGTGTTTCTGCATGCTGACACTGAGCAACACAGAGACCTCCCGGTCAGATGCATTAATTAGAATCACTTTACTTGATAACAGGTTAAAGTATATTAGCTGTGTACGTGCTTTGAATGTGATCAAATAGTTTTACAGCAGCAGTTTTAGTTTCTTTAGTTTCTGGCAAAGTTATAGTTCCTTTCTGTGGTTTGAAAACTCAAAAGTTTCCTGTTTTTAGGCTATTGGTCACTCTTTTTTGTTTTTTTCTTTTGTAAATCTTGATACATCTTTTTGTTACCCTGTAAGTTAAACTGTCTATGTACATTGTGTTTGGAGCACATTTTGCATCACCACAGGCATTTAAATTGCCACTTAAATAGTGCAGGGATTTTCATTACCGCCTTTAAAAGGGAATTTAAACTCTCACATAATCATTTGAACCAAGACAGTCATTTGGCCCTATTTGGCCTGATTGCTTGGCACACTGCTGGCTTGGCCGTGACTTTACATATTGTTTTCTCGAGCTCTGTCCTTGTCTCGCTGCACTTCCAATCTGCCGCCTTTATTGAAATGTATAGCATGGCCCTGCCACGGCCCATTTTCATATAACTGGTAGAGGCAATTTTATTGACTTATTGCGAAAAAGCTGGTGTATTGCGCATCGCACAAGCCTCATCTGTCCCCCGCATCCCTGGCAGTTAAAAAGGAATGATTTGTTGTGTTAACTCCCATGGTGCTCTACATTGCCCTAAAACAAGATGCTGTTCCCCTTGACAATGAACACTCACTGCCTGAACATAAACAACAGTTTTATTGTGCTCCAGTCTGCGAGCTTCCAAATCAATGCTTTGTAAATCATCCTCAGGAGGCATGCAAACACAGATCCACTATGTGTTGCCAAAACATCTATGGACACACTGGCACATTAATACAGATGGATGAAGAGCACGGGGCCAATGCCGTGTACTGTCAGCCAATAATAATGAGTGCTTTTGTGGCAAAATAGCAGGGATTCTGAAAGATGAAGGGATCGGTGAAGCCATCAACTATCGTTTCAGCTCACTTCTAAACTTGAGCCATCATTAAAGTGTAACAAAAGCATAATACTTTCTGATATTCTGCAACTGCTGAACCTCACCCTTGCTGCCTGTTTATATTAGTTTCACTTAATGGGTTTTGTGCCTCCAGAGATGGTAAAATCTAAAAGGAGCAGCAAGCTGTACACAACAGCAGAAAGTGGGACAGATATACAGGTGCAATGTGGGGAAAAAAAAAAAAAAAATACTCCTACTCAGCCCAGCCTGGTTTAGCCTATAGATGTAGTGCTTACAAGTGAGCAGTCTGTTGCATGGCAGAGCCTCAGGGATAAATCTTTGTGCCTCATTATCTCTTCTCTTAATGATAAAGTTAATATATGTCTTAATGACTGCAGGGTGGGACAATTACTCTGGAGCTTAAACCTAAAGCCTACTCATAAAGACTTTGATTATGTCAAATAACATCAGCGATAACATTTGTGAGCATTTTTTTTAGCATGCACTATGTTTGTGGTGTGTAACTGGCATTTCAACATAGGTTTTTTCATCCTTAGAAACTGCAGTGCTTGCAGATGGTGGTAGTGATGCAGAAGGTGAAACTGGGACATCTACAGTGCTATGAAAAAATAGTTTCTCCTTCCTGATTTCTCTTGTTTTTGCATATTTGTCATATTTACATGTTTCATGTCATCAAACAAATTCTAATATTAGACACAGATAACAAAGATAAAAACAAATGCAGTTTTCAGTGATGATTTCTTTTATCAAGTGCAAAAAAGCTATCTAACCCTACCTGGGCCTGTGTAAAAAAAAAAAAAAGAAAAAGAAAAAAAAAAAGAAAAGAAAAAAAAAGTAATTGCCCCCTAAATTTCACATTATTTTGCTGTGGAGGAAATTTGACTCACTCATCTTTAGAGAATTGTTTTAATTCAGCCACAATAGATGGTTTTCGAGCATGAGTGGCATCTTTACGGTCATGCCAAATGTCATGATTTGATGGTGTGTTTGCTTTTTTATTAGTTTCATGATCTGAAACATGTAAGTGTGACAAATTTCAAATACTGTAGTTTGTTCTATGTGGAAGAAAAAGCTGATGTATTACCTTGCTGCTAATGATAATGCTAGTCTTTTTTATTAAAACATTTTGATGTGCCAAGTTTTGATATTTTGCACAACACAAAGGAAACTTCTTTCATATTTTTACTATAATTTAGATTAGGTGATAGCACTCTCATTTCTGATTTGTACATTCGTAGCTAAATAATATAAGGGGAAATTTTTGTAATTAAAATGATTGTGTCATTAAATGATCCAACGTTACCTACCTTTATAGATCCTTTAAAAATGGTTACATGTAGATTGTTGGAGACCAGGAGAATACTACGTTGATATACTACATGAACATTTGGCAGACTGATACTAAACCCATCAGCCGGAGTAGCTCACTACCAAAGAGACAAAGAGGAGGAATTAGCCAAGCTTTGTCCATAGGTAACAAAAGTCTACCTACCAGCATCTCTTACTGTCACACATTACACGTTTTATCTTTTTTTTATATTATCTGTATAAAAAATTGTGAATGTGTTTTTCCCGGGAGTTACACAATGGACTATTTCTTGGTCTAGCACAGTTCCTAATGTCTGCGGAGTAGATGCATCCCATTAGGTTTAAAAATAGCAGGCCTTGGATCCACTCATACTGACATAGAAGTTTGCTGCATAAATGCCTGCAAACTGCAGGTAAAAGTGATCAACACTTGTCAAAAGGGAACATATTGGCTTATTTCAGGGATGGTTGCATTCAGCTTCTTTTGATGCACTGCAGCACAAATAGGAAAAAAAGGCAACCCACATCCAAATCATCTATAATTTTCACATTATGAGGTGAATTTTAAAATGGGAATAAATACTGTGGTTTCCATTCAATAAGAACTTTTAGACTTTTATTATTATACACCACTGTGTGCTGACAGACCATGTTGATGCAACTGTTGTATTTGTGTGGTGATGTATTCTCTTTCTCTATAATGTGCGTTCACATTTTTTTCTGCTTAATAAAAGTTCCTGTGTGATGCATTGTCTCCGTGGAAAGCACACACACACACACACACACACACACACACACACACACACACACACACACACACACACACACACACACACAAACGCACATTGCACTTAGATGCAGCTTTCCACTTTTATTTAACAGATGTTTTCTAGTTTTTCTGGCATGTACACACAGGCTGTGTGTGAAATGTGACACTAATTTGCATGCTGACAACGATTTCCAGTAAGATTACATCCCGCTGATTGATGGCCACGCTGTTGCCCCAGAAACCACCTTGGGTATGTGATATGACTCTCCCGTTATCAGACATTAAAGCATATTCCTGTAGTTAATCTTCCCAAATGGGCGCTCACAGAAAATATCTGGCATCCGTGGGCCTTGACTGGGAATGAAAGACGGCCATTTCCAGAGGTAATGTATGAATGCAGTTCATTTCAAAGCAGCAAAAATTACAAAGAAAGAAAGTTTCATTATTCATTGATAAAGTGAAGAAACTACAAGATTTTAGTGTGGCTGTATGATGGCAGAGAGCAGCGCTTTGTTAAAGTGAATAAGCTCTTTTGATAAATCACAGTGTCTGATGGCTCAAGACGGCGTATGGCTGCATAAAAGAACCCATGGTTTATGCCTCTACAGTCAAACCTGCCAACACACTGCTGTCCAATTATCAGCCCCTATGCATCATACCCAGGTCTACAGAGAAACCCTATTTGCTTTGATAAAACTTGAATGTCCTCATGTATAGACCTGACTTCAGGCCAATCCATATCCAATCCAAATTTCAGGCTTAAATCGAGGCTTTTTGTGTCTCTTTTTGATTGATACTAATTTTGATGCTTTTCATGTTATATAGAAAGAACTTTGAATTGCACTTGTACTTGAAATGTGCCTTTCCTTAAAAATGAACTGGACTGCTGATTTCGGGGCCTTATGACCCAAAATGATTGTTAAACCTACAGGAGCAATTATCTGCACCCAACCTCTAGAGAACGGTAACAACAAAATGCACTGGTGCATTTGTGTACTTTTATCTCTGTGCTGTAGAGACAAAATATATTTTGCACTTAGATGTGTGCTAGATTCGCTTACTTGAAACATGCAGGGCAGCTATTAGCACTACATCTGAAGGTATACTTTATGAAATTAATCAAAGAAATGGGGGAAATGTGCTGTAAAATTCAGTGGGCTGTATCTGTCTGATAGATAAATGAGCCACAATGGTTGCTAGCATTGCAGAGTAACCAGTTCTAATCATTTAGCGGCCTGATGACAGTTAAAAGGGACCAACGTGTAAATACTGATTGAGCTGCCGAGGATCTTATAAAAAAAGGAGAATATGTTTTTATTTTGTGTGGGAAGTGACAGGTGTGTTATTTTCCCGTCAACTCACGGAGTCTACCTAAGAGAAGCGGATGAACCATAAAAAGCAATAATTTGCTCAATCTTCTTTCTAAAGTGTGACTATCCAGTCATACTTTAGCAACTGCAGGTGGGTATGACAGAAGATAGCCATATTTACTAACATTTGCTAACTTTCACTACCAACGATTATAGAATTGTTGAGGCCAAAAGCATTAAATAAACTGACTATATTAGTGTGCTGAGATTCGGGTTATTTGCTGGCACAAACTGGGGCAAAAGCAGAGTATCATAGCCAAATAATGCAGTTATGGTGGAGGACTTGAAAGCAAGACCAAAAACTGACAGTATGCAGTTAGAACGATTTATTGATATGTAATTTTTGTTAATACAGGGCCTTGCAAATAGGGATTTACTAGGGGTCTTGGGGGCACGACACTGGAGGCCAATTCTGCCAGAAAACAAAAAAGTGCTAGTCTGAGGAGAGGAAACATTCATATTCAGATCAAATTGGTTTCATATTTGGATTTTCCAGAAGAAAGGCCACAGAAGGAGCAACTGGCTGGAGTTCCTCAGGTAGCAGGAGATTGAGGAGGGTAAACAGACAGGTGAGTCTCACTGGTGAGTATTTAGTAATTCCTTTCCAGAGAATGTGCACCAGCTTTGAGAAAATAGGTGAGTCTTACCCGAGGGGAATGAGCCCTTCAGCACTGATTCTCATCAGACCATCAGTGACCTACTGGTTTAAGGACAAGTTCAAGCTTCCACTCATCACCTTACTTAGGATTTGGCCATTGGCTACATCCTTATTTCTCTGTCTCAGAAATTCTCCCACATTGGCTGAAGGACTTATTCCATAGAACTTCTTCCTAGAAGATACTTTGGCCATTAAAGGATGGGATACCAGCAGGCAGAACCTAGGGTAGGACCTGCCCACCTCCACTTGAGAGCAAAACATTAGCAAAGACAAATAGGAGGAGCTTCTAACCAGCCCAGGACCATGACACAGGTCTATCCTCTAATAGACAGTAAATTTGGCAAATCCTAAAAGTCTTAATATAGACTTTGAAATTATTGTTTTTGTCTCAAGTTAAATACTGAAAATGTGCACAAAACACATTCTAAGCATAAAACATGTTTATCTTTAGTCCTTTTTATGTCTGCATCCTCTACATGGTTGATTGACTAATAAGGATGCAATTCAAATCTATGCACAATTTTCATATGTTAGTCAAACTGAAATATGACATATCCTTTAAAGAATTAAAAAAGGTATTAAAACACTAAAAACCTCCATGAAGCTAATGCTAGGTTAATTAGCTAACTAGCTAGCTTCTTAACATTTTAGCCACCAAAATCATGAAAATAAGATCTAGTCAAATTCTTCATCTAATCCAATTCAGGATAAGTAGTGTTGGAGTTTATAGGCCAAAAAGCAGGGTACACCCTGGACAGATGACCAGTCTATAGTTGTGTTCACACACAATTTAAAATCACGAGTTAACCTAATAAGCAGGTCCATCAAGATCTTGCTGTCAAGTCCTAAAAATCTGGGAGTTTTGCTGGACTAAGGGAGAAAGCCTGAGTACCTGATAAGAACCCACACAGTCACTGGGAGAAAATACAAACTCCACTCTCTTTTCACTGTGTGTTATACTTGCATAACTATGCATGTGACAAATAAAGAACCTTGAACCTTGAACCTTTTCTTTGCACTTATACAACATCATAGTGGAACACTTGAATGGTTTAACAGCAGCAGCAATAATTAAGAAGGTACTAATGATGATTGTTGCAATTTTTATTAAATTGTTCTTATCTGTCGACTTAATTACCGTATAATGACCCTATGATTTTCTGTCAGGTGTCAGTGCAAAACCAAAGACTGCAGTAGAGTGGATCATTGAATACCTGATAGTGCATCACGTTTAAAGATCCTTTGCCTGTCATATTGGCTAATTTTGAGCTTTTTGCTCATTTCAAATAAAACTTTACAGACTTTAAAGAAATCCTCCTTTATTTATGTGACAAAAAAACATTGGAGGCCATGGGTTAGGTGATACACAAATTCCGTAACAGTCAGAAGATTATTGCTGGTCCCACAGAGTCACTCTGTAATTGCTGTGTTTTGCTCCAATTCATTTCTGAAAGGATGCTGGGTATTTGATCAAACCTACTGGTTTTTATTAAAATTACAATCAAGGTTAGATAATGTCCACACTGATGCCTGTAAAAATGCAAATGTGCCTTCCTGTTGAGAACCTGATGAGTTATATAAATCAGAGAGGAGAAAACGTGGAGAAATTATGCAATATTATTTAAAAATAATACATGCTGACATTGATTTTTCCTTTCTTGTACTTTTACCCAACGCTCCATCCTGTTGAACTGTTCAAGTGTGGGTAGTGAATCCGAAGCCAGCTGCTGTGCTGCGGGAACTCCTCATCCATCCCCGAGCAGGTTAAAGTGATGAATCTGATCCAAGTTCCTGACAAACGCCTGCTGTTCAAGGCAACTGTTTCATTAATATTCAGATGTGCTTACCGGCTCCATCATGTTGTGGAGGGAGGCACAAGTCTCCTTAAGTTGGAAGATAATCATCAGAACTTTACATTTTCTGTTGTTAACTGGTAGAAGTGACTTTGGGCATCTGTATATTACATTAGTAGTATTTGAACTACAGAAATATTAAAACCTTTATGTTACCTTTTTCAAGTCTAACACCACGTTAGTGCACCATATCTTTTGCTCTGTATTTATGCACCATTTTTCTGGCCTTTGAGTTCATTAGAGATGGTAACGATCTGTTGCCTTGACAGTCCGGGGCAGGGAAGGTCATCACAAACCTCTTATCTAGATTATGAAGCTCCCCACCAGCGGAGAAGTGAGGCGAGCATTTTTTTTCTCTCTTTTTTTTTTTTTTTTTTTTAGAGAAAGGTGTTTGAGATGCAAATCACTTGATAGTGTGTGGACTGGGATAGTTGCTTCCTGCTGCTCAGTAATGGCCTTCAAATGCAGCTATCTCTAGTTCACTTTTCACTCTTAACCTGTAGCTAAAATGAGCCACATTTAAAAGCAAACTTACCTTTACCCAGAACCTCTCCACCCTACCCTCCTTCGAGTTTCACAAAATGATAAACATCAGTTGAAGACAAGCTTATTGTTTCACTGGTCATCTCATTTACGATTTACGTAGACTTAATTTAGTTTGAGGCTGATATTGCTAATTCTAGTCTTCTTTGAGGCAAGTTCAGTATCTCTCAGGCGGCCATTACAACAGCAAAAAACCACAGTGATAACAGTGTAGAAGATACCATGGTATCAAGTAATTAAGTTGATAATGAAACCATCGATTTGTCCTGTGAAGATCTCAGTTAAGTTTATTGTGCTGGATGACTGCCATCATCAGAATGAAGCTTTGTTTTCTGGACTCACTCCACTGGGGATCCAGGCCAATCAATCCAGGATTTGAGCACGTTTTAATCATTTTTTTGTCTAAAAGGGGTTTCTGGCTCTTCTAGAAGGCTTGACTTGGAATGCACCCAGTCCCAAAAACAGAGCTATAAATACTGACAAAGACATGTGGAGTTACACTGTAGTCCCTGCATGATATAATGCAGAGGTTATTAAGAAGAATGTCTTGCCTAGTCTTAAGCGTTTGGGACTTTTCCGTATGTAGCCAAGAACACCGTGCAGAGTCATCTTTGTGCAAAATGAATACAGTAAATATTAAATGTGTGTAAATTTGTGTATATAAATACCTCTTTGTTGTTTCACTGCAGGAAACTAAGAATCTTTTGAGGAACTGTGCTTCCATTTTTGGCCTCTGAAACCTGGTACTGGATGTAATCCTTCTACGGTTGGGCAAAAAGGCATAAACAAAAGCCCTCCTTGCTACAGAAGTATTTTCTAACTATTGGACCAGAGTTTTAAGGGATTACTGTTGTTTATTGATCAAAGACAGATCCTGTAGCTGCTGTGCAAAGTAGTGTAAAGTTATAAATGATAGTGGTAGTAGCCACATTTCTGGCTTTCACCCTCTTGGCTTGCTGTTGCCTGACATAACCGTATTTGGATAAGATGTTGGTTATCAGCTAATACTAGGAACACGCTTCTATAGCATGCGTTCATTGCACAGACGCAGTTCCCTGAAAATTAGGGCATACTTACATAATTGACATGTTACTACAGTGCCATTCACCAGAACATAAACTCAGCACAGAATTAACTCCATGTTTTTTATTTTGTCCATTTTCTCCTAAAATTCAAAGTTGGTATTTGCACTTAACTATTAAATTATTTGTATCAAATTATAATTATGCAGAAATATGGCAACAGGTAACACTGCAATGTGGAAAGCTTGCAATCTGCATAATGTTACATAAAATTGTGATGACACACAAACAAAATGTATTATTTGGAGTGTTTGTTTGCTGCGGGTTTCATGAAAGTGACCTTTTACCAAATCAAATGTACCGTGGTAAGCTGTGTTGTTTCATTATTTAAAGACTGACTTCACCGAATTCACTAAAACTGACGATGTTCTCAAAAACCTCAGGTGGGTGGCTATTTACCCGTGGGTGGGGTTGAAAAGGTTCCTAAATCCTAATGTCACCTTGGACACCAAAATTGTTTGTGTAGGCTTTCATTTATCCAGGTTATGGTAGTCTTCAGAGCTTGAATAAAGAAGGCAACTGAACTTCTTTTGGTTTGTGAAGCCATTTTATAGTGTTCTTCAGTTCCCAGGTATGTAACCCCTAGTGAGGTTTGTCACCTTTGGAGGTGATCCTAAGGGTTGTTGGCCCACTATTTATCGTGTGGTCGTCACATGAGGTGTGAGAAAATATATCTCCATCATGACACATACTGAGGTCTCCTATTGTGGCAAGATGTCAGTACGGGTTGAAGTGCCTGGAAAGGGATCCGAAGACTGTATTGTAGGTTGCTGATAGCTGGTGTTACCATCTCTATTCAATCATGGCCGTTCACAGTGGACATAAATGCCGTCTTTGACTCCTCTTTCAACCCATCTCTCTTCTCGGTCCAAATTGTGAACATTGGAAGGGCAGATGCATAGCCAAGTCTTGCCCCTGTTGAGGTGGTTCTTCTATGGTCTTGGCCTTGCTTTAAAGTTACAAAGCTATTTTCAGCTGCTCCCTGACTGACCAGGGGTCACCACAGTAGGTAGCTTGTTGCAGACTTTATGCCAGAAGGTTTACCAAAAGGCATTTGTGTTTTCTTGTTTGACTGAACCAGGGATCTTTCACTTGTTAGAATTGTGTCCCTTGTTTTGTTTGTTTTCTTCTTTGTCTTCTGTTTTTGTTTTTGTCAGAGCTAGGATGTGGACGCTGAGTCCCTGGGGTTTTTCCTGCCTAACCCTAATCATAGATGAACCAGCGTTAGTTTTCCATAACCACGAAATCGTCACCTTTACCAGACTGTAGTTACTATTTGTGGATATCTTATTATTTAATGTAATTGATCATGTGGAATCTTTTTTTTTTACTTTCTGATAACACAACAGTATATAAGATTGAAAAGATTTTCAGTTTTTTGTGCACTGTGCATGTTGCCAGCACTTTGATCCTGCCAGCCATGCACTGTCTCTCTCTACACTGGAGTCAGACAGCAGCAATCAACACTCCAGCAGATTTTCTCTCACCAGCAGAGCTTCCACGCAGCTCGCTAGCTTTGGCAGCTGTCTGGTTCGTGGCATTCAACTGCCTTTTTTTGTCAAGCTTTACAGTATAGTAGTAGCACTTAGCCATCCCTGGCCAGCCATTTTCTCTGAGAGTCTTAACATCAGGCAGCTGCTCTCTGCTTCTGCACAGCCAACATTGTTGTTACAGATGTCCTTGGCCGACACACCTGTATGTGATGTACTCTGGCTTGGCCCGCTATGTTTAGCACGGAAATAAACAACATGGTGAATTCAATCTTGCATGTGTGCCGCAGCCAGCTTCGGGGTGGGGGCTGAAAGGAGTTCACGTGTCATGTTTGATACATACTCCCTGATTAAATGTGAACCTATCAACAAGGCATAAAGCACCAATTTATAAGCGCTTGGTGCCAGGAGTTATAAATTATAAGTTATGAAGGTTATGCTTTAAGCATGCATTTGACAGAACTCCATGGAGCTGTTATGAAGGAAATCAGTAAAAAATGCAGACACAGTAATGAAGCAGCACAGCCTGCAACCTATCTCTGCGTTCTCCCTCTGTCAGCAGTCCAGCTGCTGGCGAGGGAGCCCAAAGCCCCCATTAGGTTGTTTTGACAGCCTTATCCACAGTAATTAATACCAGGCACTTTTAAATGAGATTTACGTGAGACATGCTGTTTGCACTTCCCAGTTGAGGGAACCTGCTCTTGGTGAACTGCTGCTGTGAGTTTAGAACTCTCAGCTTCCCAGTGGATCATCAGTATACAGTATTTTATTCAGTATAGTAAACACTCTGAGTCAAGATTCAGAGGATTTCAGGCTGATATTGATTTATTAAGATCATGAGCTGGAGAACTAAAGCTGCCTCCATCTTGAAAGCTGACAATACACATAACTGAAATGGTTTATATATTGTATGTAACTGACAAATGGTGTTGAGAATAATCCATGAGCTACATGTACGTTATTCAGTTTCTTTTTCTCTTGATCATCTACTTCTTTTTTTTTTTTCAGCTGCTGGGTCTGTCACCATCTCACCCTGGCTCTAGTATCCTTCCTGTCACACCAGCCCTCTTCATCTCCTTCTCTTCATTCACGTTTTAATCTCTTGCATGATATTTGCTGATTCCAGTAAAAGAAATCAATATGAAACAAATGGCTTTGCTCCATTTCAAGAAGACATTGTCTTGTTGTTTAAACTGCCAGTGAAAGAATGGTGTATGTGCTCTTCTCTTTAAGCTTTTTCTTGTTCCGGTTTTCTCATCACATGACATTGAAGCTTCTGTGCAGAGAAGAAGTCAATAGTGTGAGTGGTAATTAAGTGGCTATTGAGTTTAAATACAGAGCTACACGCACCATGTGTTGCAAATTGTGCTGCCTTTATGGTTTTAATAGAGGCATTAGAGCGATCTAAAGCTTTTGTTTTTTTCTTTTGGGCTTCCTGAAACTTTCTGAAAACTGTTTGTTAAAATACCTTTTTAAGCAAGTGACTAACAGGTAATTATCACACAAGGATCCACAATTATCTCCACTGTCCAAAGTCACTGCAATGGAAATAGAGTTTGTAGAGGCTGAAATCAGAATGTGTTTGACTAAACATTAAATAAAACCATTGCATTCTGTCAACATGGGCACATAAATTCACGTAAAAAGTGGGCGATCTGTGCCAGTGTTCTGAAAAATTATAACAGACTTGCCAGCACAATGAGTCAATTGTGGAGTCCAAAAAATGAACAAACAAAAAAACCCCTAAATATTATTATTATGATTATCATATATCAATATTAAACAGGGAAACTTTACCTCAGAACTAATTCTCACAGCAATTATGGCAAGCTGGTTTCCTTTCTCTCAGAATAACCCAAATTAGTTATTAAAATGTAATGATTTAATTAAGGTATTAATATTTTATAATTTAAATCTTTAACGCTTGGGTCTCATGTAGATTTCTATGCATGTTATACTAAATATACTGTATAAAAAGCTTTTCCTTCCAGGCCAATAACATGAATGCATATAAGTTTAAAAGCTTATGAAAATTTTATATTTTTATCCCCCCATTTCTTTCCTATCCTGTTGATAAGTGCCCTTCACATTTATTATTCCCTCAGGGTGGGAACCATGTATGTACAGACACAACAGGAGTCATGATATTGTCAGACTACGTGTATGACATTTTAGTACCATGACCCGCTCTCTCGACACACACATACACCTCCCCGCCTCCTTGTAATTCAGGTCATTATAACTGACTGTAAGAAGCAATAGGAAGTCTGGCTTTAGGTAAGGGTTACTGAAAGGGGCAAAAATGTACACCATATGACAAAAGCACAGGAAGTTCATCATAAATCCTCACAGGCGTCATTTTGCCTCAGTCATGATCTTTAAGGATTTCAATTTTTGCGGAATGTAAAGTAATTGTGACAGATAGACGTGGCAAATAAGTGCATGTCGGCGATCGTAATATGTGTCAACCGTACAGTTGATTACAGCTGATGTCAGTTTACTCTGAAGGGTATATCTGACAGCGACGATCACCTGCATCTGGCCATCCCATTAAATCTGTGCAGCTTCTGAAACAAACAAAACAACACGGTGTCAGTTTCCCTGTTCCACAGGAAATGGGATTTTCTGTTGCCTCTCTCTCTTCTCGCGCCTCTTCCAAACAGAAAAAAAAAAAAATCCGTGATCTCACTCAAACTTGTATTTATTTTTCACCGTGTGGTTTGCTGTTTGTGTGTGTGAGGAAGGACAGCTTGGCCAATACAAATATTCAGCAGTACACCGAAGAGACCACGTTGTTTTCCTTCGTTCCCGTTAGGTTGTAAGCCCACCCACTTATTAACTGTCTCACTATGTAAGGGTCTGGCTGGGAAGCGGCGGGGAAGGAGAGCTGACAGAAGCTGTCCAAAAGTCCACATATCCAATCTTTTAGAAGCGGCTCGGAGGGGCGACGGGAGGAAAAATGAAGGAAAAGAGTCTGATTGAGACTGCAAAAATGCAGGGCAACGTACTGGTAAGGCGGCTTTTTGACTCGTACGTAGTGTATGACGCCGATTTCGTTCCTTTCCCCTCATCTGTTAGTTCCCGTTTTCCATAGCCTATGCGCTTTGACGCGCGTCGGATGTTTTGGAAATGTATATAATTAATGTCTACCTTTTTTGCGCCCGTTATAACCATGTGAGGTGATTTCTAATAGTTCACGCCCTTTTTTTTTTATTTCACGTGTCCTTCCCTGCTTGCAAGTACAGCCGATCTAATGGAGCCAGGAGGGACATGAATCATAGTTAAAGGAGTTTGAAAGTTTTGTCCTGCTTTTATGGGGCCATTCATAATGACTGCTGAGTTTTGGCTTTGTCTCTTTTGCCTCGTGATGCTTCTGAGGCCAGAGGTAACCTTTTGCCCAAGGAGGGTCCCATTAATATTTTATTGCATCTAAAGCTGTGAGGTGCAGGATATATGACTCTGGCTGTCCTTGTGCAGGGAGCTGAAGGCAGCTATATGATTGTATGTATGAGGAGAGTGAATACTAAGTGTCCTTTGGGGCTCTTTCGGATATTAAAGGCCACTATCTTGCCTATTACAGGCTTTTGAGCCTTTAAATTTTTGATTTTGGGAATATTATAGTTCATTCTGCATTATCATATTATTTCATGCCTTATGATCCTTTGCTGATGTTGCTTGAGCGCTTGCTGAAATTCTCATCCAACCAACCAAGGTAAAAAAAAAAAAAATTTTTTTTTGATTCCTCCCCATGATTTCTTTATTTATAGCTGAATAAGCCGAGCTCTGCAAACACTCAAGGCCATTTTGGAAGATGTGGGGCACAGCTGTGTGGAGTCAGGCTTTTCCAAATGGTTCCTTGACTGAAGATCGTCTTTTTCTGCCCATGGCCTTAAGTTGTGAGGGGATGTGCTGAGTGTGTTTATCTCTTTGATCCCTGCGTAATGAAAAGTAAACATGGGTGTTTATCATGAGGATTTTGGTCAACTTCCAAATCAGAAATGCACTTGCACTGAATGAGATGTAAAGTGAAAGTGATTTTAATTTTAGTTGCACGTCTAAAGGGAAAAGAAAAACTGCCTATCAGCATCTCTAAAGCCCACTAATTAACACTTAACTTTGGGGCAAAAACAAGAAGTTGAATTTTTCTTGGGAATGAGTGCAAGACTTGGCTCATATATTACCCCCCTGAAAACCAGTGGTTTTAGAGTTAGTCTTTCACTAAATGACACAATAAAGAGTCCTGCCAATGGCTTTATGCCTTTCTGATCTACAGGTGGCACTAAAATGACAAGGAGTGCTGCAGTGAGCTGGAAAAATGCAAGAAGACAACCCATAATGACAGCCTTGCAAACATTTTTGTTTGGAAGAAAAGCTTGTTAAAGTTCATAATTTCACACAGTGTAAGGCAGAAGGCTGTTTATTCAGTAGGTATTCCCTATGGGTTATTTTTAAAACCTAGCTTATTTAAAGGAAAGCGCATGTCCCAGAAAGGCAGACTATTGTTTTCAGCTACAACTCGAGCACGCCACAGTACCCCTACATGAATCATTTATTCTTCTGAAAGTGGAAAAATATTTCAGGTTTTCCATCAGCATGACCCTTGTAAGTGAATTCAAACATCTCCTGTGATATCTGAAACCTGCAAGCAGGTCTTTATTGGATGGATTTACATTTAAGCAAATGGTTAATATTTCAATGGTTTTAAATTGACCTTATTTTAACTTTAAAAAAGAGAACCCATACACACCCAGATGTAAGAGAGGGCTACACTAAGTTTCTTTTTTCTTGCCTGATTCCTAACTACTAACTAGCCTTTACTGTGAGCACCAACTCTACAATGACGATTGAAGGCCGAGAGACAGCACTGTCTTTTTTATGGGCCAGTGATAAACAACATTTGGATCACTGTTACACTGAATGCTGGGCCCTATCTAGACACTTTATGGCAGATTTCAATAACTTAATCACTGCTGCTGGCTCCACTTCACAGTGGCGGCAGCATTTTCACACACAAGTGGAGAGTCCCTCACTTCACACAACAAAACACAATTAAGCCATCCTTTTAAAGGGGATGGATCTGCTGGCAAACTACTGCCACAGTTCCTGTATTATGATGGTTTTGTACTTTTATTCAGCTACAAAAAAAGCTTTTTAAATTAAAGTACAGAGCTATGGTCATAAGCTCGAGCCAAAAACTCAGACTTCAGAGTACTCCAAACATTTAGAGTCCACTAATTTTTTTCTACATGATGTGGTAGGTTTGGCACAAGTTAGTTTAAAGGAAGAAGTGATAAAATATTTTTTTTTCAGACACAAGACAAACTGAGGGTCTGCAACAAGGCTCAGTATAAGATAAATAATGATTATTTTAAACTGTGAATCATGCAAATAATGAGGTCAGTGTATGTACAAGTAATCCCTGTACAGTACTTGAAAAGCTCAGGATTCAGACTACTCAAACTCTTTTTGCAGTCATTTCAGGCACACAGTTTTGTCTGGAGGACAGAGACCCCTCCCACCTGTGATTCGAACATTTAGTATGTTTCAGAAAGTTTTGCCTAAAGGGAACACAGGACAAACTGAGTGCCTGTGACAAGGTGCAGTGTGAGATAAATAAGGATTATTTTGATCTGTGAATCATGCAAAGCTACTCTAGCACCATAAACAGAGAGGCTGGAAATGAATTGAGCATCACACTGTATCGCATCATGCATTGCTGTTTTTCTGAAGCATTTTCTGAAGTTTTTTACCCATTTCTCACAGTCCTAATGGCAACAAAGCAGATAATGTACTTTTACTTGACAGGTTTATTATCCCAAGTGATTGCTTCTTGCACAGTAAGCACATACTCATGAGATTGAGACTAACTGTAGTGCCTCAGTGGGAAGTCTTCTAGGTAACTGGGAGAAAACTGCACAGCGTGATTTCTGACCACCAAGCATAATAGTTGGATAGTTGTTGTTGGCCGTTTGGGATTCTGTGTGCAAGCGAAGCACATAGTACTTTAAAATGGGTGGCGAGAACCCCCAAGGTGTTGTGCCTGCACAGGAAATTGCAGCTCATCAAGTCTGCATCCAGATGCCTAAAGGGGTAATGACAGTGAAGACGTTACCATGGGATACATCGGCTATTATCTCACCCGTTCGCTTGCAGTACAGCGTGTGTGGAGCTCAGTATGCTTGATGTCAGCAAATGTATGAGCTTCTGGCCTAAGTGTGACACTGTTCAGAAACCGCTCAGACGCTTGTTCTCCAGCTTTCACTCTGTTTATGTCTAATTGTTCTCTGGCATGGCAAACATCCTCCTTCAAGGGCACAGACAGCTCTGTTGTTGAACAACTAATGATTTGTTTCCCTCGGCTGAAATTGGGGGGGGGGGGAAAAGGAAAAGGAATAATGGACTGAGAGATTTTTCTCTAGCAGAGGAGAGGCATTCAAAAGACTAACTAGAAAGAGTCCCTGTTGTCATGGTAATATCTTAGACTGTTTTGAGTTCTCAGTTTAAGTAAACATTGGCGCTCCTCCAGTGAGTGCTTCTGTTGTCTCATTAACTTCAAAGAGCGTGGCTGCGTGATGCAAAGATTCACTTCAGTTCACCTTGACTTTACGTGTATTTTAGGGTTACTGCTGGGGGATTTAGGTTTAATATATCTAAAATATTTTCTTTTGAAAGCATCTGCCAAAGTAAATTTCTCTTATTTAGATGTCGTACATCATCCTGAATTTAGTCAACATAATTCTGCAAGTCATATAAGGACTGAGGTTGACTCAGATCTATGATACAAATTGTAGAATTATAGCCACATATAATGTACAGTAAGATTCTTGTTCTCTGGTGGACAAAGTTTGGGCTGAGAGACATGGTCCAAAGTGACTAAACCTAGTCCTGGCTCCAGAGGTGGCACACGTATAGCCTTAATTCAGTTCAATTCAATTGAATTCAAATCCCAACAGTTTCCTCAAGGTGCTTTATCTTGTTAGGTAAACACCCTTTAATAATACAGCGAAAAGCTGAACAATCAGATGACCCCCTATGGTCAAGCACTTGGGAATAGTAGGATAAACTCTCTAACAGGAAGAAACCTCCAGCAGAACCAGGCTCAGTGGGGCAGCCATCCATCTGGAAGAGATTAATAATAAACTAATGATTAAATGCAGAGTGGTGTTTAAACACAGTGAGTGAAAAAGGTGAGTGAAGAAGAAACACTCAGTGCATCATGGGAAGCCCCCAGCAGGCTAGACTTATTGCACCATAATTATGGGAGGATTCAAGGTCAACTTATCCAGCTCTAACAATATACTTTATCAAAAAGTTTTAAGCCTAATCTTAAAAGTCAAGAGGGTGTCTGTCTCCCAAATCCAAAGTGGAAGCTGGTTCTACAGAAGAGGGGCCTGAAAGCTGAAGGTTCTGCCTCCCATTCTACGAACCACGAGTAAGCCTGCAGTCTGAGAGCAAAGATCTCTGCTGGGATGATACGGCACTATGAGGTCTTTAAGATAAGATAAGGGAGCTGATTATTCAAGACCTTGTATGTGAGGAGAAGGATTTTAAAATTTGATTCTCGATTTAACAGGGAGCCAATGAAGAGAAGGCAGTGTGGGGGAAATATAATATCTCTCTTTATTCCTCTTAAAACACGTAATGATGCTTTTTTTTAAAAACTCCTCTGGTGAAAGTTGAAGTACTGGTGAAACCTCTGTAAAATGTTGTAAAAAGAATAAAAGTAAAAAGTAGCTCTTTGGAGGACTTTTCCATGAGCAGTTTTTATTTATTTTTTGCAAAGGAAACTCAACCTCATATTATATTAATACAATAGCAAAACAATATTAATTCAAAGGAATACAAATATTATTTCAGCCTAAATTCTATTTCTAATAAATGTGCTCAGCTTGAACATCTGTTATGTAGAACACAAGCAGAGAAAAACAAAGGGAATTTAAAAAACAGAAAAAAACAACTCTCTCTGTTGGCTGTTGCCCGCAGTGTACTTTGCCTCCACACCTAAACAGAAAAATTAGGTTAAAATGGGATTTGACAGATGTAGGAACCCTAAGATCAGCTGTAGTGGTGCAGCGTGGGGAAAAGAATTGCTAAGAAATGAGTCACATTAATTTCTGTTGTGAGCGGCGCAAGTAGATATTGTGTGCAGGCTGTGTTCAGCTCTGACCCGTGTTGCTGGCGCTCTAAGATTTACTGCTCTTAGTGGATTTACCCGGCTGAATTCAACATGATCTACGCAGATGTTACATGAGCTATCACGGCTGATTTCCTAAATGCTACAAGGTATAAAGCTGGTATAACGGTGGAAGTCAGTGACTGAATCTAATCAGCATCATCAGCTTAGATTCAAATTAGAGTCTGCTCCTGTTGTAACCTAACACTGACCATAGCTTCTCTGCACCAAACATAGTGCAGTATTGCAAACTAACCACTTTAACACTACTGAATAGATCCAGCATCTATTCAAAAACCTGAATAATGAATTCCTTATATTTCCAGTTTCAAATGTCACTGAGCAGTCCTTATCTTTAATCGTAATCTCTCTTCTTCCTCCCCTGTCCTCTCTTTTCTACATCTTTCTCATTTTCTGGGTGAAGTTATTTCTCATTCTTTTCTCTCCCTGGAAAACACAGCAGCTGTATCTTTTAGCTAGCTGACACGTTTGGTGATCACAACTGCATACAAACAGTTGTGATATTTGAGCTGATAGAAAGTTGCATTTAAATTGAACTGCAACTTAAAAAACATGAAACCCCCTGTGTGCGTTTCTCTTCTGTAGCTACTAAGATGCTGAAGTACAAGGCTGTTAGCTCGGTGATGGATACACCAATAGGTTTGTCTTTTATGTGTTACTGTTTCCTCCATTTAGGTTCAAATTGGGTTCACGTCCGGAAGGTGTGCAGTGATGCAGTGATGTGAAATTAATTCCCTCAAATGTCTTCAAGCGAAAGTAACGGGCCCGTTATGAAAATGTAGAGTAAACTGAAGAAAATATAAGTTGAAATACTTGTGTGGAAATGTAGGGAGTAAAAGTTAAAAGTTGTTATATAAATAAATAGTAAAATACAGACCTGAAAATTTTATTTAAAGGTATTGAAGTAATGTTCTTTGTTACTTCCCCCCTCTGCCAAGCTGTTTATTTGTCCAAGTAGCTAATTATTTCATTGGGATTTTTTTTTTCTCATTTAGAGGGATGTGACAACTATAGATTATTGCACATGTAAACAGCTTTGGACTATAGTGCTCCAAACTGAACTGTAATTGATGGCATACACAAATATTTTTTTGGAACTTTTGTTTTGGGTTTTTTTAATAACAATCCAACTCATACACGTCTCAGGTCTGTGATGCTTTGCATTTACGCCTCCAAAATTCTGTTTAACTGTGTTGAGCTTCTTCATGTACTTCAAAAAATACCAGCTAATAAATGAAACTGCTGGATTGATCGGTGAGGATACACGGATTGGTAGCGCCATGAAAACAAGGAAAACTCAATACCCAGTGCATATTTTCCACTGAGCTACTACACAATTACATTTTTCAGCTCTCTGGGTTGAACCGGAAAACCTGGATTCTTCCAGCTGCCCGCTTATTCATGAGGGGTCACCACAGCAGATGGAACTGCATGTTTGATTTGGCAGACTTTTACACCAGATGCCCTTCCTGATGCAACCCTTGCAGGGTTTGTGCCTCCTCCTGGTCTCAAACAAGGAATCGTTCTTGTGTTTTGGCAAATGCATGAACTACTGAAAACTAACAGCCTGTAATGTCTGCACTAGAGTTGCAGTCTGGACTTCAGGAAGTTTTGTTGCAAGTTTTATGTACCTGCTTTTTAAATAAATAGACATGCAATACCTTCCAATGTGTCATGATTAGGTGGAAGATTTTGATAAGTTATTTTTAAAAAAAAAATCAATATTTAAATCAATACAAAATTCCACACCTATGTAGAAATGCAAGATACTTTCCTTTACTTAATTGATTTTTTAATTTTCTTTCTTTTTTATTTTCAACTTTGTTGAACTGTAAATGCATATTTCTTTCGAATTCAATATCACTTTATGATCACATTGACACAATTCTGCATTATATTACTGAATTATTTTCAAGAAACCCTTTAAAAACTTCCAAATCAATATCTATAAAAGCTCCAACAAAGCCTGACTCTTGGAGAACATCTGACATTTAAAGATAAGCTTATTCCATCAGACAATGGCAATAAGCTCAATGTACAAACTGTCCCCGTTATTGAAGATCAGCCTAATTTGCTTCCCGTTATGTTTTCCCAGAGCGCAGACTGAAAGCAGCTGTTTACTTGTACCTCAAACCGCCTGTTAGGCGTATTCCAGCTGCTCGTTTGCCTTCAGGCTGATGGGTGCATTTTGATTGAGGGGCCAGTGCGCATGATTTGCTGCTCCACTACACAGTTAATGCCTTTTCAATCCAAACTTTATTGCCGGAGGATAACTTGTAGGTGTTATGTCAATAGCTCACTTCACTTGCTTTCATGCCCGGTTGTTTCAAACCACATGAAGAAGAATTGAAATCACAGCGTTGTTTGACCACCTCCGCATGCATGCTGCTTTATTGATTGCTGTGCAATGCCTGCTGCACCCTGCACCGTGATTTTCCAGACATCTGGTATCTGTGCACCTGTTACCCAGTGTCATGTAGTGAGTGAGTCAGCATTTCTATCGCAACTCCGAGGCTTTTAAAAATATCAAGCTGGATTTGGGGAGAAAAAAGGTGTTAGATATTATAGTATGGTGAGGCTGTCTTTAACTGTAATTAATGACTGATTTAATTATCAAATAATTATTATGATTGTTATGATTAATTAACCGTTGTGTAATCTGTAAATTGTCCATCACCAGCTTGTAAATCCCACCGGTGATGAGTGTAAATTACTCATTGAGCCTAATCTACAGTGGGAAGGCCGATTTATAATGTCATAAAACATCTAATCATAAATACATTCAACGATGTAAAAGCAAAATCCCATCATAAATTGCTGTCAGAAAGCAAAGTTGCAAAATGAAAGTCATTTTATGCTATATGTGCATGCTTGTGGACATATTTATGTACTTGATTGGGGTCAGAAACGCAACAGTCTGGGAGTGAGGGACTTGATTTATAGTGACCTTTACGCAGGCCGCAGTTTGTCAGCGGTGGCGGTGCACAACAGCAGCATTTCATTAAGCATACTGGAATCCGTCATGCTGAGTGTTTTCCCCCTCGGCTACATTTGTTTGTCAAGCAATCAAGCGAAGCTGGCAGATGGCTGGAGTTATCATCTTTTCCAGCATAGCAGATGAAATCCTATGACAAGGGTAGTTAGTTTTATTTTGTCTCTCGTGAAGTCTTCTTGCCCTCAGTGTTTTTGTTTTCTCTTATTTAGTGGTGTCTTCATCATTTCGAGCTGCTCTTTGGAGAGAAAAGTTAAATAAGCTCAAAAATAATGGTAATTTGACTTTGATGGAAGGGCTGATCAATAACAGTGATTAAGGATGACTTTGTCTAACAAGAAAATTCTATCTTGAAAAATTCACTTTCGTGCCTATAATCAGTTTTGCAACAAAAAACAGCCATCTTTCTTGTCATCCATTCTGCTCAGCAAACAGTGGCTTTGCTACTGCAGTATTCCGTAACAGTATTCAACAAAAAATGTATTTTGGTTTGAAACAGTTTAGTTTTCAGACGAAAATTACTAGTGAAAACTTCATTTTACCACTATCTACCATGCCGCCAACGTAGATGCATCTGTCTATTCTACAGCGTTTTATCTGCATTGGCATTTATTTGAGTCAGTTAGGTTTAAGTACTAGGCCCCGGGCCTAGAGAGTAGTAAGTGATGGACTGGCAACCATCAGTTGCTAGGGAAAATGTGTATTCCTCAGCCAGTTGGTGAGTTGTTGCTGCAGATTGCTGGCAGTGACTATGTGATATTGGTTACAAACAGGTATATGGTGCTGCAATGAAACCTTGCATGCTTTGATCACTAGCAAATTCCCCTGTTCGCCCCTAGTTGGGATGATATTTGGAACATGCCAACATGTCTGAACACACTCGCCATCTACTTGCTAAGCTGTAGTGAAAGTATAAAGGTTGTGACATAAACTGGGAATAGAGCATATGCCTTTAAAATAAAAGTTGTGAGTGTTTGCAGACAAGTTGCCAACCACTACAACCTGCTGGTGACCAAAGCAATCACAAGGAGGTTTTTGGTGCTTGACCTTCTTTGCAGCTGTTTTCACCATGCTCTTCCAGTGATCATCCACCACGTGGTCGTATTCTTCCCTAGTGACCTGTGGTTGCCTCTGGGCCTGTGTGACTGAGGCCCTACAGAAAAACATGAAACTCACAGATCATTTAACTTATTAGTCTGTGATTTTTTTTTTTTGACCTGTTTCAAAACTCAAAGTGTAAATATGTTTGCTTTTGCCAGATCAACTACCTCTTGCCATTATATTCGTTGTCAAGCTAACTAGATTTAAGCTGTGTTATATTCACGAGAGAGCTTGAGCTTCTCACACACTGAATCTACACAGGAATTTTAGCATGACCAGCATGTTAGCAGAGCTGTAGGAGCTTCAGTCCTCCATCTGTGTCTACACAGGAGGTGTTCTGGCAGAGCAGTACTTGAAGGCCATTCAGGTTCTGCTAACTCTCTGAGCTCAACTCAGAATCACTGCAGGCTGCTAAGTGTTACTACAGGACATTTCATGGTGGGATCACACCGTCCACAATGCCCCTCAACATAAAGCTATGTGAAGCTACAAGCAGTTAGCTAAGCTTACTCTAAAGACTTGTACTATATATCTTGCTCCTAGCACCTCTAAGATGTGATATCTCACATAAGAGTGTGTGAGTTTCCCATTTGACACTGTGTCTACACAGGAGCTGTTGCATGAACAGCGTGTTAGTAGAGCTGCAGGAGCTCCTGTCCTCCATCTGTGTCTACACAGGTGATGTTCAGATATAAAGTGACGCTGTGTGTTGGTCATTCAAGTTTTGGCAGTCCTCGGAGCTTGACACACAATTACTGTAGCTACTTATGCAACTAGTAAACATGTTGACACTCAAAGCTATATTTAAAATGGGCTTGATTTGATTTTAACTAGACAACTTTTAACTGTAACACTGCAGTATTGACAAAATAGCACTTACAGTACTTAAACATCCCTTTATCGCATTTACTGGTTCTATTGCTGTTTCCAAGATCACATTTTGCCATGATGACACACACTCACAAGGTGAAAACAATACCCTCTACGCTTTAGATCACATTCATGAGCTTATAGTGCAAGGCGTTATGTGGCCAGTGGACAGCAGCGCTGATTAAAATAGAATTGAGATGGAGGACTGAAAAATACAACTGAAACACTTTCTGTGTAAGCTGTAACACAGTTAATTTCTCAAAATGTTGAACTCAACCTTTTAAGCTGTGGATTTGGGGAAAAAAAAAAGTATCATAGTCTGTTTGCTCAATTGAGTTCACAAAGGTGGATCAATAGCTTCTTGTGATATCTTTAGTCCATTTTCCAAGCTATTCTGTTTCCTAATGTAGCTTGTGTGAACCCTTCTTTAGGAAACTGAACACAGAAATCTTTTCAACGCAGCTTCTGATTATTTTCTTAGATATTAAGTTTTAAAGAGTTACAAAATGAATGTGATGTTCTGAAGTCTGAGGCAGTGCCTTTAAATTTCGTTTTTTTGTTTGATGAGCTGTCCAAAACCCCAAAAATATTAGGTGTACTAGAAGGGCACCAAGAGAGTGTAGCCTAGCCCAAAGCCTTACTTTACAGCTTTCATCATCATCATCATCATCATCGTCCTTCTATTCATTCTTTTTTGCTTATCCTTGTCAAGGTCACAGGAGGGCTGGAGCCTATCCCAGCTACCATAGGGTGAGAGGCGGGGTACACCCTGGATAGGTCACCAGCCTACAGTAGGGTTAACACAATATAGGATGGAATAATATGCCAAAGAAAATCAGCAAATCATCATCTGATATACTGTACTAGTAGCAGGGAATATTTAAATAATTAAATAAATTATCGGTATCAGTTATTAACAGTCGCCAACAACTGCAATAGAAGGTATGGGTCCTGGAGGAATCTCTGTGACCACAGCTAACTGAGACAGACTGCACTGAAATAGTGCTTAATTTCCACATTTGTGTTTTGTGTGAGCATTTATTCACCAATAAAAGGCAGCAATACATCCCAAGTGATTCATCTTGTTTTGAATAGCAGCTAATAATAAATCCATTTTTGAATTGGCGTGCCTGCCAATGGTAAGATGACGGGGCAAACAATGAACAGTGGTATTATTTTGGCTTGAAAAATACAGAGAATCGAAAACATTGAAGATCTATTCAACATCTTACTGCCAATAAAAATCCATATTGGTAGAAACCCATTTGAATTGTTGGCCCTTTTCTCTTATTCACACCAATGATTTAATTGGATTTCTTAAATCCGCTGCAGTGGCATCACACTGTGGGCTGTCTTGTTTTTACTGCCTCATGCATGGAAATGTCCCACATAAAATCCTTGAGATATTCACAAGCGTTTTGTGCAGTATGTGTCGTCTCTGTCTGTTGCACCCTCTTCTGGCCTTGAGCAATCAATCATCACTTAGCCAGACTGCACCATGCCGAGTGCCTCAGCGAAATAATGAGCATACAGTAGGTGAATATTTCATAGAGCCCGCCCCATCCATCCCTACATTGTTTGCATCTTGAGATTGAGGACCCGTGCTAGTTAAAGTGTGATTGCAGTGATGTTCTTCTTTTATGAGGAGATGCCATAATTGGGCTCGCTCAAGTAGCCGTGTTGATTTCTTTCTTCTCTGTTTTTATGAGTAGTTATTCATCATAATGAAATCGAAATACTCCTCGTCTCTTTAGTGAATGCTCATAAAGTAAGTGAGGGACACATACTCCTTTCATGAAGTACATTGAGGAGGTGAATCCAGGTACAAGTCATTATCCCATACTGATTTATATAATACTTTGTCTCAAAGGAGAAGATGGTGATGTAAAGAATCTAAAAGATTACAGAAATATATTAATAAACCCTACTTCTCTATGTACACTTTACATAACCACTGACCGCAGACTTGTATTGGCAGACACTGGTTTCCAGTCAGTTTTTCTTGTGGTATTAAAAAAAAAAAACCTCTCAATGTATTTGCACAATTCCATCTCCTTCTTTGATACCTGACAAGGCCACCACTGATGGGTAGATCACCCAAAGTGAAGGAAATCCAAGTCGTTGTCCTAATTAGATGAGTGACACCATGTGTCAAGATTTTTTTTTTCTTTTTTTTGTGATTGTGCAGCATTTACACTATTGGTAATGGTAACAAGGATCTTTACTTTTTCCTAATAGAAGCCTGTGAGCCTGAGCTTGTAGGTGTTTTTAGCTAATTTGTAATATCAGCATATGAACTCAAAATGTCAATGTTGACTTTCAGGAGCAATGTTAACCATGTTTCCTCTCTTATGCCTCAGACACAAAAGGCCTAAAGACCAGATGGCAACCCCCTGGCAATCTCTGATTGTGAGGGGATAAATGTGTATTCCCAACCACTTGAACTGTTTATTCAAGTGGTTGTTGGAGCTTTTTGGCTGTCACCAAGTAAAAATCGTTGCAAAGAGGCTTCTGCTCTATAAACCTTATTGTGATTTCTTTGGTCACTAGCAGATTGCTGTTGTTAGACATAATTTGCATGGGAGTTATGCCTGTATGCTGCTGCAGCCAGCACATTTCAAAAGGTGCAACTTTTGCTTTAAAGGCAAATTGCCTCCTCTATTTTTGGTTTGCATCACACTTTTCCCAGTTTGACTACAGCTCGGGGGTTATTTGTGACTGTTTGCAGACAAGTTTGCAAGGTGTGTTCCATTGGCAATGACTTGTCCATAGTCTATGGACCAAAATAAAAAAACAAAATAATTTACCAATACAGCATTTATCCAGTGAAGAGGTATTTGCCCCACCAACGTGTCCATGAGGTCACACATCATTACATAAAAACAAAAGCCAATCGTCATACGAACAGTCAAACATGATGGTGAATGTGTAATAGTCTTTGGCTACTTTGCTGCTTCAGAACCTAGACATTGCTATAATTGATGGAACCATGAATTCTGCTTGCTGCCAAAAAAAAAAACCCCTGAAGGGTTTGTCTGGCCATCAGTTCAAGCTCACTTGGGTTATGCAGAAGGACAATGAGCAAGTCCACCTCTGAATGGCTCTAAGAAAACCAAATAAATGTTTTGGAGTTGCCTTGTCAAAATCCAAGCTGATTGAGATTTTTTGGTACTACTTTAAACAAGTCATTCAAGCTTGTAACACTCCAGTGTGGCTGAATTAAGACAATTCTGCATGGTTTGGGTACAACTCAAACCACAGTTGAAAGACTGCAAAAGAGCCATTGCCAGTTATCACAATTGCTTGATTGCGGTTTTTGCTGCCAAGGATGGCGCAACCAGTTAATAGGTTTAGAGGACAATTGGTTTTTCAGATATGGCAGGTAGGTTTGGTTAGCTTTTTTCAGGTAATAAATGACATCATCATTGGTAATTTACTGAAGTTATCTTTAAACAAATTGTAATATTAGACAATCTAAAACACGTATGTATGACAAATATGAAAAAAAAAAAAACCCCTAAGAAATCAGGAAGAGGACAAAGAATTTTTCATGGCACTGTATAGGCACATTCAAAGCTGTTGTCAGAGATTTCAAAATAAAGCACATGATTTTAAAAAGCAAAAAGGAAAATGTAGCTTTGTCAGGTTTAAAATTGTTGTTTTCCCCAACTTTTCCCAACAGGTTCGTTCTTCAGAGTTGCATTACTAAATAACCTTGAAAAAGAATAAAAGTAAAGAACAATGAGTGTGATGGATTACCCATCTCAGGCAAGTAGGTGTTTTCAAGTTAATTTTCATAAAGTGCAGTGAAATTAATGTAAACACCCCTCGAGAAAGAAAATTAATCTACAAGTATGTGGTAAACTTCAGAAAGTGGACATCAAATACTGTGTATGAAAGAGGTAAACCAACCAAATTCTGAAAATAGGAAGGTTTTTAGTAGCCGTTTACACTTTAAGGCTGATGTAGTGATCCCCCCCACCCTTTGTTTTTAAAGAGGTAATATTCTCATGGGATCCGGACGAGCAGAGGTATCATTCTAAAAGCACAGTGTTGTAATTAGAGGCTAATTTGGCAGTCTGCTGTATGGTGCCAGAAGCAGATCTGTGTGTATATATTGCACGTCATAATGCCTGCTGTTTCTCTTACTATGATTATTCCAGCCAATGAGAAGGAGGGCTTTTATGGATATGAATACGAAGATGAGTCTTTTGGTTTGTCTCATGAAGGCCTGTTTCCTTTCTCTCACGGAGCGACTTTATCTTTGTGCTCGGCGTTAATCATGATTTCCCTCAGTAACACTCGTTAAGGCTCTGACATGATAAGCTGGTTTCCACCACTTACTCATGGCATTGAGTGTAATTGCATTTCACGGGCAGACTGGGTGCACAGAATGAGTAAGTGGATGACCCGACAGCTCAATTTATCTGAAATCACTGTCTCCCTGCATCACTACAGTGTTTTCCTGCTATCTTATATGTGTGGGTATATAATGCACGTGTTTTCTATATTTATGTCAAAGGTAAGGTTTGTAAACAAGATGTAAACAGTGTATTTTTTTTAGTGTGTGAAACAAGGTAATAAACATGAAGAGGATTAAGGTTAATGGCAGAGACAGTGCAAGTAAGGCTGGCTGACAGATCGAGGGGCAGATGGAGAGGGAAAGAAAAAGTACAATGCCAAGTTTTTGACTTTCAAATTGGACCACACAGCCGAGAATGATGATGGAGTTTGGAGACCTATTAAAAACTAAGCTCTGCAAAAATTAGAAAAAAAACAAAAAAATCAGCCAAGATTAGCCACATTCCATCAAACTGGGCACAAGAGCGTCGGTCTCACTTGGACTGACTGGGATCAAGTAAAAGGTAGCAGAATTAGCCAAGATAGCTGTATTGAAGTCATACGCAAAGCAGAGTTGAGATGAAAAATCATTCTGTCATGAATTTGCACATTGGACTCTTTCAGCTGGTTTGTGTTTGGGATATTAATTTGACATTAACCTTCAAATGACATTCAGTTTAGTTACTTTTACCTTTGTATTGCTGCAGCTGTGCTGTGTCATTTCAGGGCTTGGTTATTCATTATTTACACTATTGATAAATCTGGCTTGTTTATGTGTTATTTGAAATGTCAGGAGTGAAACATCAAGAGAAATGCCAATGACAACTTCAAAAAGGCCAAGTAAATCTTTAGTTGTGTTTTTGTTGTTGTTGTCATCGGATTAATATCCCCAAGCTTCTCAAATTGCAACAATATCAAGTAAAGTTGTACAACGTCCTGTTTGGGAAGCAAAACCAGAAAATGTTTGACATGATTGATCACTTCTTAATTGGTGACGAACAAAGGTAAATAGTTTACTTTTGAGCTTCAATTTGTAATGAAATTATAAAACACTCCAGCACCTCTTTTTTTTAATTTGTTTGTGAGAGAGTCGAATCCATCTGAAAACGTGCTAGATTCAAACACCTCTTTAAATTCACAGTAAGTTGTTCATGAGGGGCAGTTGTGTTCGTTGGTGCTTTAGAAGTCTTTTGTAGAAGCTTTATGATCAGCCTGTAGAACCATTTTCCTTCCTCCTCCATTGCCATCAGGAAAGCTGTGATTAATTTGTGCCATTTGATTCTTGGCAGTAGAAGTTGGGGAAACTGCCTGCTAGAATTCTGGGTAATGATGTACAACTCAGTCTAACAGGGTTCTTAGCTTGCCTCTCCAGCCTCAGTGTAGCAGGGAGGGCTTTGTGCACGCACGTACACGAGGAATTCAATTAGCCTTTTTTTTCTCCTTTCTTTTCTTTCCCTGGTACGCTCTCAGAGTCGTGTCCATCTTGTAAGTAAGCAGCTTCTGTTACAACTGTGACATCAGACAGATGCCCGGCCTCCCTGTTCAGCACTGTTGTTGCACTCCCTGTCGTGTGGCGGAGGTGCCATAGGCGGTTTCCCGGTTAGAGTGGCTGTCTAATGAGATCATTAAAGCTAGCCAGACAGAAAATGAAAAAGCACCTGTTGTAAAGGGGAATGTTGTGTATTCCCTAAACATTAGCAGAATATTACCTCGCGGTGCACTGGGAGGACGCTCAAGAATGCTGGGAGAATTGCTAAATTAACTTTTGTGCAGGCATGCCTTGTGCAGCTGATATATTATTAATTATGATATGGATGTTAGGGATTTATTTCAATTAATTGGAGGCACCCTGAATGCCTCATGGATGTAACATTAAAGGCGCAGCCATGGTATGCACACTCAAACTGTTTTGTTTCACAGCTCTAGAGATTTTTTTGTTTAATTTCTTCAAAGACATCACAACATGATGTCTGCGACTCAGCTGTCTTATTCATTACGAGTAAAATCTCAAACCCACAACAACAGCAAAAAAGGACCTTAAACGTGTTCAAACGGCATAAGCAAGACAAACATTTTGCATCCGATAGACGGCAGTTCACCAAGCTGGTGAAAGCTGGAGTAATGAAACAAAGCAAGGGAGAATATGGAGTCAAGATGAGGTGAAATTCCTTCTCGATGTAGGCAGGAACATTTGTTTCAAGGTGTGTTATTTATTATTATACTGCTGCCAGAGTGTGTAGCTGTGCAGGGTTGAGGTTGAGGTTATCTAAACTGTGCACATGCAAGAGACACAGTGAATCTGTGAAAATTAGGTTTGCATAGTTTGATTTACTGTGATTCGGGAGGATTTACAGTTGGCAGGGAAAAAAAACACATAATAAGATTTAACTAATTAAATTTGGTAATGAGGCTCAGCAATCAATACCTGTATGCAGGTGTCAAAAGCAGTTAAATTATTACAGTTCTGCTTAAAGTCTGCAGTATGTATGAGGTAGAGTACAGTGATGTAGTGCCTCATACTGTATGGAAAGCTCAGTGAAGCTGACTTAATTGATTACAGTAGTATCCTGGGCTCATTTGCCAGACCCTACTGATTGGGCAGATGCTCACTGGCAGGTATCCACACCAGCAGTACAGAATGGACCTTGTGGCACATGGTGTGTCTGTATGAGTTTGTGTAAAGATGCACCAAAGGTCTATTAAAGAGGGTGTTATAGAACAAGAATGAAGATTTACAGTGACTAGGTTAGAGCTGGGCACACCACCAAAATGTCTGTGCTAATGTCAAGGATCTCTCATCAAACCATTTGGCTTGGGCAATATGTGCTTTACTTATGAAGAGTGGGTTATTATTTGTTTCTTGACTCACCCCATTTTGCTTTGCAGTCAAATGTATTACTTGGCCGTATTTAGAAGTTATCATCCAAAGTGAAGTCCATCCATCCATTTTCTTTACCGCGTATTCAACTTAGGGTCAAGGTGGGGGTGTATAATGTATCTGTCAGCTCATCCCAGCTGACACGGGCAAAGAAGGAAGTAGAGGGATGGTACTCCATGGACACATTGGCAGTCCATCACTATTAAGTTTTTGGTTTTTTGGTTTTTTAGCTTTAGAAGAAAAAAAAAACATTATCTGTATCAAACTGTAAAAATATACTGCAAATCCATGACACCTCAAATGGTCAGTAGGTGGAACTGCATCTTTTGACATCTCATTTTTCAGCCACAGTGGTTGCTATTGCTATAAAGGTAAATTAGAGAAGTTTAATTTGCGATTGCTGCTAAAATACTAGCATTTGCTCACTTTTGGTTTTAAGTGTGATATTCATCCATCTATTACAATCCTGGTTTTGACATCCATAACAGCTCCTCTTGGAAAACTAGCACACATTGGGATGTTAGAGTACAATTGCTGAAAGTAGCTGCTTTTGTGTCCTTAAATGACACTGGGAAAGTGGTACAGCTTAGTATACATGGAGTGTTATGAGCTAGAAAACCAAAATCTGTAAAGCTAAAAACAAATGCAGTGCTCTTTGCAACAAGTTGCACATTTCACTTGAGAGAAATCTTGATGCTTCACTGTTAAGAAGCTGTATAAAAGTTGCCCGTGCTACTATGATTGTCGAGTAATTTTAATCACTTTTGTTATAAATAACTTGCTGAAATGCCTCAGACTAAAAGGTGTCTGTGGTTTTTCTTTGCATCTCCGTCTGTCTTGTCTGGGCAATTGTAAACCAAAGCTGGCCTCAGCAGCCATTTTGTCATCACGTATTGATTGTAAGGGAAATACCTAGAGTCTGACATGGCCAATTTGTCATGAACAGTAGAGGCGCACACCCAATGCCACTATACAGGCCTAATTCATCACACTGTATTGACTCGCCTCAGCTTCTTCCTGGCCATCAATTATAATCTTTGGTAAAGGCATCAGCGCAGTGCTTAGAAGATTCCTTAGAAGCTATAGGAGTAGTTTGGGCTTGTAGTTATAGACTGATCTGTATTTAGAGCTTCTTTTCTCTGTTCTGATTTACAGCAATTGCACTGAGCAATGCACCACATCTAAAGTGTACCATCCTCTTCTTCTCCATCCTTTTTCTTCCTCTCTTAACCCCAAAACTCACCCTCTGTTATTCCGTGTTTAGCTTGTGACACTTCCCTTTCCGTGACATCTTCCTCTTGGCGTACTTCTCTTCTACAAACCCACTGGCATTTAATTTTTCCCAGAGAACAAGGAGAAAAAAAAGCTCCCCTCTAGACTGATAGATTTGGGACATAATGAGAAGGCTCTGACTCGTGGGCTGTCAGGTGAGGGTGTATCTCAGCGCCCCCTGGAGCCTCGGAAAGGTCAATGTGCCTCTTAATCAAACATCAGGCAGGCCAGCCTCACTGTCAGCTGGACGTTGCTGCTCTCTCCCCGCTGAGTTTAAAGTTCACTCCCATCTGCTCCCTGAAACTTACCCCGAGCCACAAAATGGCGGCAGTTATGCTCTCATAAAGCTGTCGTGAGGTAGATTTGATAGCCGCTTATGGTGGAGCCAGGTGATGAAGAGGCTTTATGTTCTGAAAACGAGCCTATCTCAGCTACACTGGATAGTGCGTGTCGAAGTATTCATCCTCAAAAAGGTTTTCCTTTTACTGACTTTCACAAGGTATGCTTTATTTATAAGGTTGTCATTGCACATTAAAGATGATTTTAATGCAACAGTGTGAAATGTGAATATGATATCTACAGCTCATCACTTTACTCTGAAACCTTGAGAGGAAATTCCTGTGATCGGAAGGGTGTTTTTTCTGGGGATAGTAAAACATTTGGTCTTCTTCTTTTCCTCAACTGAGCACCAAACTATGTTCCTACCTTTTCAAAAAGCATTTTCAGAGTGCCGGAGATTAAAAAAATGTTACTTGTAAGAACACGATGTGCTGTCTTAAACTAAATAGCTGTAGCCTCAGAAGTGGGTTTTTTTTTTTGTTGTTTTTGTTTTTTGAGAATCAAACCTGAAAATCTTGTCTTGGAAATATCTCAACAGCCTTGAATGGACATGTGGAACTCATTACTCATTTATTTTTTTGACACCTTCTTCTCTGGCAGACTGAACCTCCTCAAAGAGATTTTTGAAAATGAGTCCACTCCAGTTTCTAGCCCTTCCCAGATAGAGTACTTAAAATGAAGACAAGTCGTTCATCTACAAAGCCTTGGCCAGGAGGAGTGATACATTACTATGAGGCCTAATCAAGTTTGGTGTGGCTCATTGGTCCTCTGTGGGCTGCAGCACATTCAAGCACCACTATTTTCCGAAGGCAAATTGGTCGTGGGGATGATGTCCCCCTAATGATTGTTTCTAATGTAAAGCTAATGTAGTGGTGATCAAAGCTTGCCTCTGGAATTTAAATAGTGTGCGTGTGTGTGTATGTACGTGAGAGAGAGTGTGTGTATATGTGTGAGGTGGAAAGAAGAAGATAATTGCCTCTCAAAAAGTTTACCAGAAAGTAATTAGAAGGAAAAGTTAAAAATTCACAGATGTGTAGAATATTAGCCGCGCTGATGACAATGGATATATAGCTGGAGTGAAAGACTAGTGTTTAATACTTGGGTCACTTTCATTACAAGTGAATGACTACTTCGAGCTAGCTTTAAAAGCGAGTTAATGCCTGTAGACTCGCTATAGCTGATTTACCATTTCATTATAACTTTAGGCGTATGGCTGCTTTGTCAGAAAACAAGGATGTCGATACAGGTCCTGTAGCTGTTAGCGGTTTGCTAGCTCAATTCCTGATTTGGACCTTAAATGATATTCGTAGTGTTTGTGCATTTTTTAACACATTTTTTGGACAAATAATAACTTCCTGAGTGACTACTTGCACTGGCGTATTGTTAATGAAACCTCTGCTCTAATCTAATTCTAATATTTCGTGGCTTTATATTTTTGCTAACCAAAAATCCTTCAGCATTAGCTTCTCACTCCACCCTCTCCTCCAAATATGATCAGCTCACTCATAAAAACTCAAAATGTCCACAGCCTAAATGCTAAATTCAAGGCTATTAACAGTATTTTAAAAGTAAATAAATGTATATAAATTTATAATTGTACATACTTCTGAGTGATTTCAAACTGTATTTCTGTTTACTGTGGGCCACCTGCAGTACCTTTACAGACTCAAGCCACTTTTTTGGAACAATTGCATCCACTTTGCGTTTATTTGAAGTCAGATCGCAGTTGCAGCAGGCTAAGCAGAGTATTCCAGACATCCTCCACAACGACACCTTCAGGTTACTTCTACACTAATTCGGATAAATTTGAAAACAGCGTTTTTGTCTAAAAATGCTCCACGTCCAGACTATTGTTTTCAGTTGTTTTCATCCACACTGAAAACACTGCGTTCCTGCACTGCGCATGCGTGAAACGTAAGACTGTTGACCTGCGTCATTTCTGTCTGCCGTCCGGCTCTTTGAAAAGTCGTGTAAAAAGTTGAGGAAATGTGTTGAGTTTCACCTGGAGCATGTACAAAAAGACATTAATTATTAATAGGGCTGTCAAAATTGAGAGCAAACAAAACAACAACTGTAAAATGCTGTCCGCCATCTTAGTTGAATTGGTCACATGACTGCATCATATGACTAAAACACATCATCGTTTTCGCAGTCCACACTGCGTTTTCAAATGTATCCACTTTGGAGAGTGTTTTCAAAAAGCTCAGTTTTCCGTCCTCAGTGTGGACGGAAGGCCAAAATGGGGAGAAAAAGAAAACGTATTAGTGTGGACATGGCCTCAAATTCCTCCTGGAGGATCCCAAGGTGGATAAATGCTACAGATGGATCATTTTAGCCTGTCATAATATCTGATATAGATAAGAACATTTGGGAGGCCAACATATACTTGTGTGCCATTTTTAGTCAATCAACTCCGGTCCATGTAGGAGGGGTTTGCGAGCAAATTTTGTGTACTATAGTAAGATTATTTGTGGATAAAGTCGTTGGGGATGAATTTGGATTTCTAGATACACGTGCACGCACACACACACACACACACACACACACACACACACACACACACACACACACACACACACACACACACACACACACGCACGCATACAGGGTACTCAAAGGAAGTGATGCAGCATGCAATCCAGGGTTAGTCTTTGTTGTGTCACCCACAGCTGCATTATTGCTGGGTTTAATGTGTGCTTACAGAATGCTGTACCAGTATGTAAACCATTTATTTTGAAAGAGTCACAGAAGACAGTGTTTTTGGCATAGAGGTTGGCATTCGTCCTTTTGGGAGATACATTTAAAAAAATATTAAGGAAAAATGAAACAAAACTGAACACATCAACAACTTCTCAGCAAGACACTAGTATAGCCTCAGAAAGTAAAGACTAAAGATATTGTGGGTATTAAGGGTGTGCTTTTGCGTTGCTTTCTTCAATGATCTGATTTGTCCTTTTAAAATAGAGATGCTACTTGAATAATTACACAGTAATGTCCCAGCCTCTTATTCCCATGAAGGTAAGTGATAAAAACACGCAAATCTCGTGTTTTTGAAGAAGCACAAGATTTGTTTTAAACTTGTGAAATATTATAATGTCAGCATAACTTATATGTGTTTGTGTGTGTTTCTCTGAGTCAAAGTCAAAGTGACTAGTGCCAGGGACAGCAGCCATATTTCTCAGCTGGCACTCTGGCTGCAGTCAAACAAGTCAGTGCCAAGTTTTCTAGTCTCTTTCTCTCCCTCTCTCTCCCTGTCTGTCTGTCTGTCTCATGTCCTCGTCTTGACCACATCCCCCCACAGCCAAGTTCGACTTTGTAAGGAGGGCCTTTTACCCCTCGTTTCTCCCTCGATTTCTGCCCGCCTATTCCATGTTTTCCACTTTGCAAATGCTGCTTAGAGTGGCAGGACAATTAATCACGTGTAATCGTATAGCTGCAAACTGCAGTGGTCACATTTAAATGGATGTGCAACTCTCCAATATCCACTCTTTGCCCAGAAGTGTGTGGATTCCCCTGTTGTACTCGGGTTGGACCGGCCCCGATTCTAATTAGAGAAAATCTGTCCTGTAACACCCTTTTTGTTCAGTACGTCTTTTTCTCCCAAAACATAAAAATAAAGCAAAATGGGGGATAACAGTAGATGTGCCCCGCCCACAAAGCAGGACGCTGCTCAGAAAGAAGCCGGCATGCACAGCTGGCTCCTCATAGATAAGCAAAGGTTAAGAAGAACCCATAACACTGTGGTTTGTTTGTCTCAAAATCTCAATATGGCTCAAATAAATAGAGTTATTGTATTACTGTTGCTAACTGTGCAGCCAATTATGGAAGCCCAGGCAACAACTGAGATAATGCAAGGAGCTAAGTAAACAAAATTAATTAAAAAAGAGAAACATATGCATTTAGTGTAGAACTTTAATAAATCCCAATATTAATAAAAATCAATTATTTGGGGTTTGATGGACATTTGCACGCATATAAATTTTTCTTTTTTTCCTTTTCTCATTAAACATGTACACAACCAGTCCTCATGCTGGTGTGTGAGCTGAGTTTAGCCTCTGCTGTGGGGGTCCCAGGCCAATCAGCTGCACTGCATTTATTGGAAAACACCTCTTACTGCAACAGAACAACTTCCCTCAAAGTTGCTGACATTTCAGGAGACATACGATAGCAAACGCGGGGCAAAAAAAGTTTCCTTTTTCGCTTTGGAAAAAAGTTTAACTCGATAAACACAAAGTCTATGTAATATTTCAGTGTAATGAACTTATCTTTGATGAATTTTATAATTAGAATATGCAAATGGGAGTTTTCTGTCAGTGTCTGTCAGCGTTTGATGGGTTTTTATGTGCTAAATAGCTCGGCACTCAAGATTAAATTTCAAATTTTTATTTCCCTTGATTTACTCCACGCATACTCTACTGTCAAATGGGGCAAAAAAAGGAAAGCATCCAAACTTAGCTAAGTTGTTAATTAGAAGTCTGTTGTACATGTTTCCTGAAACTATGGACCTGCTCAACACACGGTCCTTTAAACATCTGTCACTGTAAGAAGTGAATCCTTTGCAGCTAAATCTCCACTTTAGTGTATAGTGCACTAATTGCATCCCTATTTAGACTGCAGCGTGATTGCAGAATTAGCTCTTATTTCCATGTAGATACCACTGTAACTAAGGCGCTCATTGAAATTCACAGTGTGGAAAGGCAATATTGGGACTGTGTTGCTTCATCGCTAAATTGAGCAAAATGTGTTCTCTGAAAGGGTTTTTGCAGTAGAGAAAGCCACACTGTCCCCGGGGAAATATATCAACATTTCTGTGGTGCTCCTGCTAAAATGACTATGTAGCCACAGGCGTCCGTGCGCAGTTTCTCTACGGCTCTGTTGTGGAATCCACGCCGAGATAATGGCGTCTAGACAAATTTGTCACTGACATTTTGCATGTCTCTCTCAAACAGAAAGGAATACAAATGAACGATGGCCCTGTGAGGGTGGCGTTTGTTCTGTGGTGTCTAAGGTGTTCATCTTACTATGCCAGCTCTCGGTTATCATTAGGGGAAGGTTCTGTGCGCTTTCGGTTTATTGTGTGTATTTATTACTGAGATATATTGACACCTAGAGTGAGGGATCATGTTAAAACTCTGAAATATTATTTCGGTAGCGTGTTTATTCAGTTATCAAAGCTTGCGAAGGTGTATTGAGGCTTGAATGAATGCAGAAGGAGGAATCTTTTGCAAAACATTCGCCTTGTTTATGGCAGCTTACACTGTGCTTGATATTAACCATTAACAAAATACTGCAGATCTGAGCAGTGGAACGCAAACCTCCAGGGAAGGAAGATAGAAATTCAAAATCACCAGGTTTATCTGATGCATAATCCTTTGCACAAATCACGAGTGATAAGGCGGGAGCATCGGCGGGGCCCGCTGCGGCGGTGCTGTGGCAGTTAATAAATGGGGGGAGACAGCAGTTACCTCTGCAAACTTTGTTAGAGCTTCACAAACAATAACAAACAAGCATATGTCTTCATGGCCTGGTACAGTCGCAAATAGCTTGTCAGAAGTGTGAACAGAGCAGTTGCCCTTTATTGCTTTCACTGGTGTTATGGTGCCTTTGAGTCTCTCTCCCATTCCACAATAAACGAAGAGCTGCTTGCTTACTCAGACCACGTTTACCTTGGGGGCCTGTGTGACTGAAATGCCCCTTTCATCTAGGAGGGATATGTCTGTCTCAATATCCCCATGGTGCTTAGGGCACTGTGCACACAGAAGAGGAGGAGGGCGCGAAGAGATAGAGGGTACTGCTATTTCTTTGTCGACCACAGCACATCCCCGTTTGTGTACCCTCTCGCACCCATCTTCCAATCTCTGGGGAAAAGTGTGGAGAATGCAATCAGGGCAGGTGGGGGGACATCTGGATCTGTCTACAAGGCAACGAGGGGATGGTTGACTGGCAGCCCCTCCAACCCTCCTCTGTGCACCAACACCCCTCCCCCCTTTCCTTCCACTTGTACCTGTCAGCGGTGCAGTGGTTGAGATCTCCAAGGTTCGCTGGTGCTTTTCGCTCGCTGCTCACACAATATCTCTTTATCCTTCGCCCCAGTGGCCCCCTCCAAGATCGAACTCACAGAGCGGAGCCACATTTGATATGCTACGTCAACACTTTCTGTGTTCTCAAAGGCTCAACTCTTAAGTTCTGACATTGTTTAACTTGTAGGCAATTTTCTAAAACACACTTGATGAGCGTGGAAGTCTAGCTGATAACAACGTAAAGGACAAGTCCACCTAAAAAGACAAAAATGCAGCGGCATAGTGAGGTACTAGTGATTCTGTTTAGCCTTGCCAGTATGCATAAATGTGACCTTAGATGGGCTTTCTTTAGCACGATCATTAAGTGTTAATTGTAGCTTCAGCTGATGGTAGCAGTTTCCGTGGTTTACTTGTTTCTCACTTTTGCACACAGAGTTGTCACCTGTTAAACACAAGCAGGAAATCACCAAATTAAACAGAAGAGGGCTGGATGTGTGGTAGACACCAAAAGGAAATCATTCATTGCTCATGGTGCATGAAGTATGTGAGGAAGGAACTTGACTTGACTGCTCTTCATTTACGATGTATAGCGATTGCTGCCAGAAGAGAAGATAGTCGTGAAAGCTTCTCAGGGTTTATGATATAAGGTGATGGTTACCGGGCAAAAGTAGCAAAATGAAATTAACGCTGCAAGCAAGTGAACAGTGACACATCTCCAGAGAAATTTCCTCACACTTTTCAAAATGTAGTTCAGTTGTGTCCACTTTCAGTCTTTTGAAAAGAGCAGACAATAGCTACATTCGTTGAGCAGCATTCATAAACCAACTAATAATAGAATTGAAATTGTGATACAAATGTTCATAGTTTCATGTTACTTTTACATCAGTGATGGTTTTAGTCATTATCATGCTATGACCATGTTTTTTTTATTCCTTTTAAAATTATTAATCTAAAGCAAGCAAAAAAGCCCCAAAACCCAGAGCTTCTTACATATTTTTCTTCTATGTTGGAGAGAAGCTGCAAGTTGGAGTTAGTTTTTTGGGAAAAAGTGTTGAGATGTGATCCAATCTTACCATTTAACTTTTTCATACATGTTTGTCCAGCAAAAGAATACAGCCCATTAGAACATTTTCACATAAGGAGTAGTCAGTCCAGTCTGTCTTGACACTCTTGACATTAAACCTGCTGTGCAAACTAAATTTTTGGGAGGTATAACATTGTTTTTAATCTTTTAAGTTTGGGTGAGATCCATTTATGTGCTGCGCAAGCGTTCAGAAGGTGAAGCAGAGCACATGCAGGAAACCACATCAGCAGGTAGCGTCTGACATTGCTGAGGGAAATTACATTCCCCTCCTGCTCCTCCTGTCATTTACCTTGAGTCGCAGTATGACGAGCCTTTACATTATTAAACACGGTGCACATGCTCCTCCATCTGTCACCGTATTGGCCTCTCCTGCCTGCGTTACCCGATTGGCTCAGCTTGTCATCAATCATAAGCTTTTGGATTGGCCTGGCGTTGAGATCAATGGTCAGACTGAAGAGTCGTTCTGACCTTGGACTCATCGCTCCCATTCAAAACAAACTCCATCCAAGACGGAGGGAGCAATTCGACTTCAAAACTAACAGATGAGTATTTACGAGGGCTGCAAAGCCTTCGACCTAGAGCACTTACTCTCTGCCCATCCCTGTCTCTCCTCACTATGGCATGAAATTAACTATATACCCACGGAGTGGGCTTTTCTCCCTCCAATTTCACTTCTGACAAGCTGAGGCTAATGGAGGCGGTGCCTTGGATTAATGCCTCAGCATTTTGGTTAAAACACCCTCTCATCTCATCTGAGTGAGGTGTTGAGCTGTTTGTTGGTGTCAGTGAATAACTTTGCCCTTCTGCATCAGGCACAAGTCACTTTAAAAGGCAATTAGTCACAAGGAGCTTCTGTTCTGCCCAAGACAGATTGTTTTATTGCGAACAGTACGGAGGTGTGTTAATCTGTTTTCACAGACGTCTCGTTAAATTAATATTTGGGCACCGCTGAGACTTTTGTTGCTTAACAGTAGCTTAATCTGTCTCTAAGGGTTTACTTTGAGAAATCCAAGAAACGGAGAGTTCTTTAGGGTCTTCAGAGTTACAATATTAGTGTTTATCATGGCTTTCAAAAGCTCTTATAATACAAACTCTTCAGGAATAGAAGATGCTGCTCCCTGCAATGGAACACTGATGAAAATCTGTTGGTATTCAAAATGAGTGAAATTATATTACAACTTCTTACATTTCTACTTCTTACATTGGGCCTTGAACGCAACTTAGTTTTATGTGCCAAACTAGTAGCGTGAAATTTGTCTCAAAACCCCAGTTGTGCATGCGATGTGATCTGTGAGTATCAGGCGATTCATCCACATGCATTTAAGGTTTTGTACGTGAGGGATGTTAGGTGTAGTTTTAGACATCTGTATGCACAGAAAGCTTTTTGAAAGAGAAAAGTATTCGATTTATGATGTTGAATTTAATAAATTGTGCCTAAATGATCAGTATTTATTCAAATTTGGATGTACTCATTTGTAAAATAGTTTTGCGTGCAGTGAAATAACTTGTACATATTTATGTGTGGATTGAATGATGCATTTGTGAGGGCTCAATAGTTACACACAAGCTTTGTAAATCTTCATTTAAGCTTGTGGATCATAATGTGCGCATTTGTAACATTTTGAGACAAATTTCTCTCCATAGCACACTGCTAAAACAATGTTGAGGTCTGGATACTGGGGAGGCCAATCCATGACTGATAGTGTTTCACTCTGTGCATGTGTTCTATTCAGTCATGGTGTTACTACATTAGCAGTGTGTTTAAGACCTTTATCATGGTGACAAACAAAACTGTTTCCAATCAGACACTTTCCAGATGGTATTACATGGTGGTTAAAAATCTGGAGGTACTCCTCTGCATTAATAATTCTAGATATTTTGACAGCATTCACAACACCACTGGCTGAAATACAGCGCCAAACCATGAGAGAGCTTTCGCCGTGTACTTAATCTATCACACATTACATAAAGAGACCATTAAAGTTCATTCTTTGGACTGTACCGTATTTCATGGCATTCAGTTCAATAATTCTGTGCGCAAAAGCATTTTCACAGCCGGTCTTGAGGTGACACAGTCCTATTTACCTAAATTGCAATGAACTGCGTCTTCTCATAGCACAAAGCTTAACATCTTTGTGTGAACAGAAAAATCAATGAAAACATATAAGTCTAACCAATATTGCTCCATCTGAAACTTTCTGCTGAAAATAAGTCAAAGGTGAAAATGAATTATTGCTTGCAGTAAAACAAGAGTGGTCAAAAGAATAGACTGAATCACGTCTTTCTGCCTTTAAAAACAGCGCGCACAGAGAGCTTTATGTGTTGAAAGAGGCCGTTGCTCTCCAGGCATGATTGATTGAGGTGCGCCATGACACTTGAGCGCTTTTTTTTTTTCGAGACTCAGCACAGCGTGAAATGTAGGTTGAGCTTTGGCATATTGTGATGTTACTTTGTGTTTGGGGACTCTGTTGCTTTCTGAAGTGTCAGTCATTGTCCTCCACGTATTAAATATGAAAAATTTCCTTGAGCGTTCCCACATCAGCTCCTCTTTAGTGTGTACTTTACTGACTCTGTTCTCCTCTAAACCGCCTCTATAGTAATTGAGATGAGCCACGAGAGAGAAGAAACTTGGAGCCAAGTCAAAACTTTCATCTTTTATTCACAAGCCACCGCATGAATGCCATTTCAGTCTTTTTCATCTTCTCGAATCCTCCCTGAAGATTCTTCTTCTTCTTTTTTACTCCGTGGTATCCCGACACATGGACCTGGCATTATATTCTGATAGTCCTATTATTAACAATTCCAATAAAATATAACAGCAGCGAATCATTCAGACATGGGTTTTATTATGAGCAATGGGGCAATTTGGCATGTGGGTGTTCAAAGAAGTCCCATCACTTATCTAAATAGCACAGAGTCATATGCAGAATGTCAAGTTATTAACTATGGCTGTAATACAAATTCAATTCAGGGGCCAGATTAAATTAGGAAAATGCTGAACTGCTTGCTAATCAAAAAAATGGAAAGCTATTTTGAAATGGATTTGTACTGCATCATGGTCATTTTTCATCTGCATGATTTCGAGCAATATGTTTGCTTCCTGTTTGTTCTCAGAATCATGCTTAGATTAAATTTTCCAGTTGGGCATTTTCCTCACTTAAAGCTTTTGCAAGAGCCTAGAGTGCATATTTTTTTAAATTCTTGTCATTTTTTTTTTTTTTTAACTGATTATGGTTTTCATTTTATGTCTGACTCTTCTCTTAAGCAGAGTAGCCTTACCTGGCTCACTCTGGCTCCATCCAGCCTCATTCTCCAAGACAATATATTGGAATTGCCTTCAGTGCTTCTTCAGACCTCAGGGACTTTTTTCATTTTGTCTCCTCACTCCTTTCTTGTAATCTGAGGGGATTGAAAAGTCAGGGCTCAATAATGGAATTAATGGGTTTAAAGGGATCAGGTGGAGGACAGTGCCCTTATCCAGGTGTTAGTTAACAGGCAAGGCTTATAGCTGATACTGTCAACCATCGGCTCCACTTGTTATAATATTTAACGAGTTTTGATGGATCTTTAACTGTTTTTGTCACACAGACACATGTCACAATCGTCTTATACTAGTGAAACAATAATTAATATTTCTGATTAAGCTTTTGAATAAGCAGATGTGATGTTTATAGCTCCCTTTAAGCATTAACACAAATAAAAAGAGTTTAAATTTGTGTACTGATTGGATTTTTGTCTGTTTACAAGGCAACAAAGGAGTTTGGGCAGCTCGTCAAATGCGTTTAAGGCATTTCTTCACCCAGTTTGGTTATTCATCAATTCGATACATGATAATTCAACCAGGAACTCAATTGAACAAGTTAATTTTGTTACTTTAGCTTTCACAATTGGAATGCAACTAATCACATGGTCTGGTGAATCTGTAAACTATAAAATATTAGCAATCTAAATCCAAATGTGGCATGCCGAGCAAATGCTGTTTTTTTTATTATTGTTTATTTATTTTCCTTTGCAGCTGCGGTGACTTTTTCTGTGCAATGAAACATCAACATCAGACATCAAGATGAAAAATTTGTCTCTGTAGGTGAACGAGGACCTTCTTATGTTTTAACAGCATGATATTCTTAAATATCTCTGAAATTGTTGAAGAGTTGGTTTTACTCCTGAATATCAAGACTATTTCCCATAAATTCTGAAATGAGGCTCAGGGCATTTATTTACCTCAGCTGAATAGAAAACTGCTCCTTTATTAGATGCCTTGGTATACAATGTTCCTTTTTCTTTGTTGTGTGCATTTTTTCCTAGAGGCTCCCCTGTTCCCTCTTGTTTACAGTCCACTTTGCTTCGGTTGCTTTTGTTATTGTGAACCTGTAAACACTTTCTGCACAGAATATAAAAAGCCTTTCAGCAGTTAAATGTGCTTTATATCTGCAATTTCCTGGGAGGCATGTCCAAAAGAATGAGGAGGAAAAAAGAAATTAAATTATCGAAAATTATGAGTAAAACGTAAAAAAATAACAGAAATTCTTTTTAACCACCAACTATTCTGTTTTTTTTTCCCCAGAATGGAGAATCTAGTCACACTTACCATCTAAAATGTGAAAGCTTCTCTTTTGTGTGTTTTTGAACTCTTCTGGTAATTATTAATTCAGGTAGAAATAAAGGTGTGAAGTGTGTATGTCATAAGTCAAAAGTGTAAAATGTCCTCACAAGGAAGTAGTGTTTCTCATGCTTTAATATTCTCATATAGCATGATTCTTGCGTTCCTCTGTGTGCAGAATTAAACAGACACCAGGGAGTAACAGCTTCTCTACTGCAGGGCAACTGCTGTTGAGGTTACCTGTTGGTAATCTGACTTCTGTCAGTCGGAGGGGGTGCTGAACCACAGGAGGAACCATCCCTGTTATGACTGATCACTTGCAAAGCAGTGATGTACATGACCTCCTTGATTGGCAGCTTCAACTAACTGTGACGGACTAAGTTAAACTGTGGAAACAGCCGCAGTCTAAGCTATATGCTTGATCTGGTAGGTGGCTCTGGTTGTACTGACAGTTATCCCAGTATTACGTCTTTTAAAGCGCTTCTGCTCCTGTTCTATTATGCAGGGATTATACTTGGTTGCAGACATGGACACAGTTGGCTGCCTAGAAGTAGTCATTCCTGACTACTTTGAAATCCACCTGAACTGCACATACGTAGTTGTTGTATTGTAGAGTCGCAGAAGAAAAGTGTGTGCCGTCAGAAAATGTTAGCAGGCAAATGGGCATCCGTGTGGAGCCTTGAGCTCATCATCGAATCTTGAAATATAACTCAATTAAACATAAGCAGATCCTCCCATACTAATGGATTTTGGTGTACATTGTGAACACCCTTTTAGCCACCTCACAAAATCGGTGGCGAAGGCCTACTAATAGAACTGGAAAACCACTAGTATTTACTGTTTTTTGGAGTCTGTTTCACCACAATTGGCATATTTTACCAGCACAACCCCTACAGTAAAGCAAACTTTGACTTAACTTTTTTTGCTGTTAAAAATAAGGTTTATTTTTTGGTCAGTCAAAGGTTGCATAGAAAGTAAACCATTACCACCGATCAGTCGCAGCAGATGGCTGCCCCAGCACCTCGTAATGCCAACTTCATTATGGGGTTTAGGGTTCAGTGATCCTGAGAGTTCTCACCTGTCCAGGGTGTAGCCTGCCTCCTACCCCACGAAAGGTCATAAAGGCCTTCTGGACTTAAAGTTGAATAAGTGTTTAAGGGGATGGATGGCTAGATGGATGGATGGGTTCTCTTAAATTCTAGACAAGGTAGTGTACAAATTTTAAATCAGGGGAAATGGTATTGAATCATTTGTCTGTTTTTGGCAGATGCTCAGAAGTGGTCTTAATATGCCTTGCAGGAGGGGAAAAGATGGATTGGAGCATCCCTGTTAGACTTTCACTGAGACCTGTTCTAATAATGACATCAATAGCTGTTATTTGAGTAACTGATTGTATTTGTGAATGTATGTTTTACTTTCTGAATTCTTTTTTTTTCTTCGTGTATCTGTTGGAACAAAACCAACAAGAGGTCGTCTTACTTGCATTTCTGTCAATATCCGAATGGTTTTCGTCAGCAGCAGCCAGTTTGTTTGTTCCTGTACTTTTGTAGACTGAATAAAGTTGACCTTCAAAGTTTACAGGGTCTGACCAATATCGTGTAAGCAAATGAAACTCAATTGAAAACTTCCAGAAGTTTCTTATCACAAAACTTTGTTCTGCCCTGGGGTAGAACATTCAGCCTTTTCCAATCCAGGCTCAGTGCCACTCTGGTGTTCTTTCACTGCTTCTCATTTAGTACCTTTTGCCCTTGCTACTGTTGGGCATGTGTACGACCGGTCGTTCTACTTTCCCACTTTGGCTTACCACGCTGTAGCTATAAACGCTACATAAATTTAGATTGCGTTGTGCCCAAGACCAATCTTCCAAAGAGGTGGCGATAATTTATGAGGTTCAATTCATGGCACGAATACATCACCGCCACTTTATTACAACCTATCACAGGGACTGATTAAATTGATCTGCAGATTGGTGGACAGCAGCAGACACCTCATTCATCGAGGGAAAACACAAACTTGGTCAAAAGTTCCTTTGACGCCAGGTATGATGCAATAACTCCAGCCATTCAAACATCAGATGGCAACTTTCATACATACATTAGCTTCTGTTTGGTGCATTATGGTGCATTCCCTGTATTTATTTTAGCAGCACAGACATTTTTTTTTGCCTCCCGTCTGTTCTTGTGTTTTCCCTCACCCTCCCTTCTTTTCTTTCTGTCTCTTTACCCACCTGCCAACTCAGACACGCATAAACACACACACCTTTGCCTCACTAAAGCAGCAATGAAGATGTAAAAGAATGATCTTTGGCTGTGTTTGCTGGCAGATGTCTCTCTCTCATAGCCAGACCAAAAGATTATGTTAAAACCTCCAATTTAGTTCAGGTGCTGAACCCGCCAAAAAAGAAAAAAAAAATAGCCAGCCTCTTGTGGGGAAGAGCTTAGTAGGGAGGGAGAAAGGTAGGGATAAGACTGAGAATGAATCAGGGGAGGGGAGAGAGTAGCCGAATGCACAGACTGTGTGCAGCTACTACAAGTGAGAGTTCGAGAAGACGACTTGTCTTGGAGAGACAAAGACTGATAAACCCCATAAAGGAGCAGAGTCAATGAGAAAGATCGAGAGGCTGAGAAAAGTCAGAGAGGGATAGCCAGAGTGCTGTGGAAGAGAAAGGGGAGAAGTGTGTTTGTGTGTGATGTGTGTTTGAGGAGGGGGGTAAGCGCGACAGCCGGAGCGAGTGAAGCCGAGGAGCACACATTTCCAAAAGAACCCATCCTGGCAAATGGATCACAGTGCATCAGACAGCATCCATGCAGCTATGTGATTGATTGGCTAAGGTGGAAGTGAGCCTGGAGTGTGCCAGTCAGCTGACAGAAGGGTCTCAGGCTCGGGGAAGGGGGCTTCACTAATCCTCCCACTATAGGTGAATTCTCCCACTCATTCGGCACTTGTCCAGAGGACTTTTTTCTGTACTGGAGAAAAGGAGAGCAGAGGAGCAGAGCGCAGGACGAGGTTTCAGTGTCACTTCAGTCATGTCAATGCTAATTGTCACCCAGCAGATCGATACCACCACCTCCAAAATGGTAAGGCTGAAGCTGCACTCATGCTGTAGTGTGCATACTGAAGAACTGTTGAGCTGGATCACTGAATGCGGCTGCAGCTTAGCATTTCTGAGCCCATGCCGCTTCTTTATTACTGTTATTTAAGCCCATGTGGTTTGCATGATGCTGTTTCACTAATCAGACTTTCAGACTTCCTGCTCTTTTGTCATTTTTTTAGCTTTGAATTGTTGCCAGTTTTCTGTCATTCAAAAAAAAAAAGAAAAAAAGAAAGATCACATTTAAAAGCATACTCACGGGCATGGCGCTCATTTTAATGAAAATATTAATCATTCTCTGGATTTCAAGCATGAATCTGGTCCGTTGTGTCAGTCGACATGAGCAGCCCACTGGGTCAGACCACTGGACTGTGAGTGTTATATTGTCTGGGCACAATGACAGGATGACTGCATCATTGATGGCTAGTGCTGCCCCCCCAGGGCTCCCCTTCATAACTCACTCACCATATTTCAAGGCTCTGGGGTTAAGGTGGAAGTTAAATCAGGCTCTCCGCCTGTCTCATAGCATCCACATTTCTCCACTCATGTGTTATCCTCGTCACGTGCATATTCGGCCCCCTGATTTCAACCCATAAAACTTGTGAAAGTTCAGTCATTTCAGTGAGCTCAATTGAACATGATTCAAATACAAGGTGAGACATTTAAGGGTTGGCCACTTGTTTGGGAATAAAATGTATGCTGCAGCAACACACTTGTAAAGTGACCCTGGGTTCAGTGGCTGTAACAACATTTTTTCATGGGTTTAGGTGGATTGCTGCACTCAGACAATCAACAGTACCTGTAGCCACTAAATGCTTACATGCACTGTAGAGCGACACAAAAATCCAATAAACTGAGGAGAAGCTACAGTAATATGTGGCTCCGATAGATGTTTTTTTAGACAGCTAAAGACACCTCGAGTGGTGTGTGAGCAACTGTGGTCAAGTTGCAAATCTATAATTAGTTTGAATAAAATATTAGTTTTCAGGAGCTGACATTTGAAGTGTTCACTAAATAATCTTACAACATGCACTCTTTATTTAAAGTGCATGGCAAGAAAGATGATGTGCTATAAAAAAAGGAAAGAAAAAGCATTTGTAAGAGAACGTCAATTGGTCTGGGTCACTTGTTAAATTCCTACAACTTGCAACAACAGCTTTTTTTTTTAAATCCCATATTTAGTCCCATATTCAGCGATTTATAGACAACACCATATTGGAAACGCCATTAAAGTCCATTTTTACAAAGGATTCTGCAAACCAGAATCACCAGACTGACTCAGAGTGTGAGGTACATCACAGCTGGAGTGTCTCCTCTGACTCATAATAATGCAAATAAATAGCAAATGAATACACAACTATGTATAGCAGCTAGCAAGAAACAGCTCTTCCAGGGCTCCATTGCTAAAAAAGCATTTACAAAAGTAGGATTTTTAGATTATGGTTACAGAAAACAAACACAAAAAACAACAACTTTATGTCAGATTTTTGCATTTATTTCCCACTGATCCTTTTATATAATTAGCTCTAACTGTAGGTGTTAGACCTACACCTTAACTGTAGGTGTAGGTTTTTGGTTTATATTAAACTTTTTGCCAGCCCAAAGCAGCAAAGTAGATGCTTTTCTGAATTTTTGCTCATTTTGACCATGGAAAAGTATTTTATTTTCAGTTTGAAAAAATGTGAAGAAACCCATCAATCTTTTCCTTCAGGCTTCATCCTGATTCATATCTTGACAGGTCTCCCTCCCCATCCCATCCTCTCTCTGTCCTCTTAGACTCTGAATCCGCAGGTCTCAATGTGTTTCATCAACTAGTCACCACTAGCACACTTTAACATCGATGTGCTGAATCCAGTGCTCACCTTCCCCATGTCCCAGAGCCTGGCGGGGTCCAGCCCTTTGATACGTGCAGATCAGATGATTTACAGCCCGTGAGCCTCAGCCAGGCCTGTCTGAGAGTTTTGATGTGCCAGATTTTAATACAGAGCTCCCTCATACCTCCCGAGGCAGACAACACATATCACTACTTCATGTGAAGATGTCTCATTTGCCAGCTAATGCGTCTAATTCCAATCACTTTTTTTTTACACTAAAATGGTTCCTATGAACTATTATCCCAAATGGAAATTTCTCACTTTAAAAGGCAGAAATGCTTCACTTGCTAAGTAAGAAGCAGGGGGAGGGGTGAGTGTGCAGGAGAGTGTGCTGTAATGACATTTTGGTAAAAATATATAAATGTTATTAGAAAACACTTTTTGTGGTATGTGGCAGATTAGTTCTGTAAAAACGTGGGATATATTAGAAAAAAAGCGAGACTCAGTATTGATTCTTTTGGAAATGACAGATGATTGACTGCAACGCAGCAAAGGCTGAAATATGAATAAGCGATTTTCTCTGTGGACATTTGTCTCAGACGCAGCTCCTCTGTGGCATTTAAACCCTACTTCTCCTCAAACAAATCAATAATTACTTTAAATCCACTGGTTTTCTATATGTTTTTTTTTTAGTCATTCACACAACCTTTTCACTTTCTGAGCCAGAATACCTAACAAAAAAAGCTGAGTGGAGAAATGACTAATGTGGAATTGAATGTATTGATTTTTCTCTGCTAATTGAAGTCATGGTTAATGCATTCTGGCCAGTTCACTTGGCCTCCAGTCAAAATTGTGACTGAAATCCTCTAGTAAAACAAATTAAAAAGCCATCAGATAATGACAGCAGGTTGTTGTAGTAATAACAAAGCTTTTTCACGATCATGGATATGAGTGTGTGTGTGTGTGTGTGTGTGTGTGTGTGTGTGTGTGTGTGTGTGTGTGTGTGTGTGTGTGTGTGTGTGTGTGTGTGTGTGTGTGTGTGTGTGCGCGCGTGTCTACTGTACGTGTGCGGCAAGTTCAAATGCCAAAAGTCTAGTTGGGGCATATTTATTAGAACTTTTCATTCTTTCAGACCCTTTTTTTTAATCAAACCTTTCTTTCTTTCTTTCTTTCTTTCTTTCTTTCTTTCTTTTCTATTTGCACCATCCATTTTTATCCTATTTCTAAGCATGTTTCTGGCTTCTGTACACCTCATGCAGATATAATTTGAGGGACATCTGGAGGTACAAATTAACAGAGGGCTGGGGCGTATGCTGTGCTGCAATAAGCAGTGCTTGCAGCAAAACAAAGAAAACAGGGAAGTCGAGTAGCTAGACGCCTCACTTCTTACTGTAGATTAATAATGTTCATCTGGTAACACTTCTGTGGAAGCAACTGGTACAGTATTAAATTAAATTAATAAGCTCCAGCCCACACAGTGAACAGCTGAGCATTGTTAACAGAATTAAAATTGTACTGGAGATAACCAAAGTTTTAAAATACGTATGTGCCAGACAGAATTTGGACGAAAGAATGAAAATGTGTTTTTGTCATACATAAAATTCATCCAAAAAATTTATTTTGGAGCCACTTATTGCACATAACTGTTTAAAAATAGGTTTTAGCAATTATGGCTTTATCTTAAAAACATCTATATATAGCGTTGAAGAGACATCAGCTGAAGTTGAACTAGGGCTATGCTGTACTTTCGTGTAATACCAGTTTGTACCACATGATGGTGCAGTGAATTAATGCAACCTTTATTAAACCTGTTAAGTAAAAACTTTTCCCTGTATACAATGAAGACTTACAGTAAACAAGCTTTTTGAGGAAATGGGGATGAAAGCACACATCTATAAACAGTTCAACACATGCGAAACACTGCCCCCTGCTGTTGAGATCTTATTGAAAAATAAATCATGGTATCTAATTGGACATAATTACTGTTGTTACAATTTATGACTATTTCTTTTTTACACATTATCACATATTGTCACACATTGTCACCATGAAGAAACTGTGGTCTACTGTATAAATTATAAAACATACAGAAAATAGGAAAAATTGAGTTAAACATAGCTTCTCAGTCAGGAGACCAGTGTTTGTGTCTCATTTGAGTGTTTCTACCTTTGTTTGGAGCCCTCCATGTTGAAAAATAACATTTAAGTATTCTCAGTCTGTTTAAATGGGATCCAAAGAAGTTGAGACCACATGTCCATATGGGATGAGTTCAGAGGGACGCCCATCTCACAAAACACCATGCATGCAGATAACAACTGTGTGGCAGGGCGTGGCCTGTGGCGCTGCTGCGGGGGAGGCGGACACACCTGAGCGGCATCAGCTCATCACACCTCCACTACATTTAGGTATGGACTGGGTCCTGACTGAGGTTGTTGGTGTTTGTATGGGGCTGACAGCTTAGAAGCTGCAGCTGAGTTGGAAACGACAACCGAAATAAAGAAAGGTGCTGAAAAGTGTTGAAATGTGCTCGGGTCTGTTGTGCGTCTGTTACAGTGGTGCCGAAACCCCGGACTGGAGCATGGCGAGACCATGCCCCACCAGAGATTGCTTTGACATAGCAGCAGTAATAGACACCTCAGAAATGAAAACTGCATAATTTTGTAGGAACTTACTGGAAAACAATTCAAATTAAATCGATGCAGTTACTGATGTTTTTAATAATTTAATTCAATTTTATTTATATAGCGTCAAATCACAACAACAGTCACTTCAAAGCGCTTAATATTGTAAAGTTAAGACCTCACAATAATACAGAGAAACCCCAACAATCAGATGACCCCCTATGAGCAAGCACTTTGCCGACAGTAGAAAAGGAAAACTCCCTTTTAACAGGAAGAAACCTCCAGCAGAACCAGGCTCAGGGAGGAGCAACCATCTGTTGCCACCAATGTGTATAAACACAGAGAAACACACAGTAAAGTTCTTCTCTAATTATTATCCCACAACTTCACAGTGGTGATGGAGTAAAAATCATAGGTCGATAGGACTTCTCTTTGTTGAATCACAAATACATGTGCTCCAAATAACTCATTGAACCCAAATGGCAGCCAGTAACTCATCTAAAACTGTGACTTAACATAACACACTCAGTTTTATACATCACATAGCTTTAGCAGCTAGATAACATCTAAAAAAAATTTAATTATAACACACACCTTGAAATTTTTTTTCTGGGATGGGTTTCTTTTGAAATGATAACAAAAGACATGCTAAGTATCCTGGGAGTTGTAGGCTTAACACTGAAGCTGATGAAATGAGAAAAATCTGATCTAGACAAAAAAGTTTTATTCACATTTAATTTCAGTCAGTACTGAAAGTACTGTTAGATAACATAGTAATTGTTAATTAGCGTTATGAACTGACTCAGATGTTAAGAGGCAACTTCAGTTGAAAAGCAGCCCAATGCTCTGATCCGTTATTGAAACAGTCATACTAATAACACCTTTATAAATCTTTTCAGTGTTACTGTAATCTTTTAAAGCTTCTGTACATATTAGCTCTGTGGGTGGCTTGAGTATAGGACCTTGAAAAATTACAGTTTACAGTTACATTTCCTTCTATTCTTGAAAATGTAAGTACGTATTTAAAAAATAAATAGTTTGAATGTCGAAATTGTACTTACTAGCCCTTTAAGCAGCACAAAACAGACACACTGTATTATAATGGTGATGGAAAGTTTTTAGGTTTTAATTAATTATAGATATTGTTTAGAATAATACTTCTTCAAAAAGAGCCATGGATCATACAGTAGCTAGCAACAAATCCAGTACCGAGGCCTGGTACTGGATTTGTTTGGTTATTGCTGAGCTGCCAGAAAGATAAATCAGCCCTCAGCACACAGACTCTCTCTACTTGGACCACCATCTCCACCATACGTGAAATGATTCTGCTGGTCCTATTTGGGAAATGGGATCCAAGTCAACAGTGAAGCCTGAGATAACAAATGCATTTTTCCCCCCTCTTCCTCTCCAGCCCTGCATTTGCAGATTACCTTTGTGCCTCTTACACTTGATAGGCACTCATGTTTCACCCATCGTTACGGCTCACACCCGCTCACAGCTCCTGGCTCTTTTCTATTTCCCCCCACTTCAGCACCTCCTTCCTGCTCATGCTGTCCCTCTAAATTTCCTGGGGACTTTATCTTGCCCATTTCAAATAGGATTTCGACTCAATTTGCCATGCTTCATGTCACTTTGCTGGCAAATCCACAGTTGATATAGACACATCATAAAAACTGCCGCATGAGCAAAATATGATTTGTCAAAACTTTTTTTTTTCTCCCCCCTCCCCCCTTCTCGTGTTATTTGTCATTTCCAAGATTTGTTTCTCCTTCCCAATGCTCCGATTCGTCATGAGAGATCACCGCCCCGGCGCTGGGGCAGATGGGGAGTGTCGATCAAAGAGCGATGTTGCCTTCGGATTGGTGTTGAGGCGAGTAGGTGGTTTCACAGCGGCAAGTGACAGCACCTATTAATTTGGCCATTTAATTTTAAGTCCAACAGCGTCAGGCTCCACCACCTTCAATCTCCCCCTGTCATTCAAAACAAGCCTCAAGCCAACAGCCACAAACACGCACACATATACACACATTCCTCAACGAGCATGGAGAACACAAAAAAGGTTTTTAATCTGAAGCTGAAACTTCTCTGAGAATCCAAGAACCCAAGAAGAAGCCTTTAAATCAATCAGGCTCATAACCTACCGCATTTTAAACTGCAGCTGCTACATCTCGGAGATACTTAGGGACAGATACTGGGGTGTGTCAGGCGACTGCATTTTCAAATTGGGTTCCCTCATCATCAGCTAGAGGTCCAACAGACCCGAATATCCCGGGTAATGACTATACTGATCCTCCCTCTGTGAAGCTCAGGATTGGAGGTGGAGCTTTATGACAGTATCCTCAGTGAGAAATGGACTGCAACAATGAAATGTGACACCACCGTATAAATTCATGAGTTCTTGCTCTTTCTTTCTTCTGCACCTGAACTTTTGCTCCTGCTGTGAATGCCTGCTCCCGTCACATCATCAGCTGGGGGATTTTCTTCTCTTCTGACAAGGTCAAACGTGTCTTTTATATGATACATACTTGGAAGACCTCGCCTTCTCTGTTTCAACTTTTCCAGCTAGATTGATTGCTCCAGTGCCACATATGTGAATGTAATGAGAGCAGCACTGTATGACTCTACTCATTCTCATTCTCTTTTAAGTTCATCTTATCCTAATTTGTGCAAGTTGTGAGATTCAGTTTTTAGAATGGATTCTTATCTAAGAAAGTCTCCCTAAGGCCCCCTTATCCCTAATGGATTGTCATTCTTATGGGTTCCTAGGGCAAAATTTTGAGGGTTAAACTTCACCTTTTAAATCATGAACTTTTAATACCTTCGACATTTATTCCCTTAGCATAAAAAAATTGATCTTTTGTATAATTCATGTTGCTTAAAGCTTGTCAGAATGATCGACCGCCTCCCTTGGCACACATTAATTGCTGTCTGGCAGTCCAGCAGCTGAAGATGTGCTGGCAATGACACAGCTTTTGAAAATACTGTGGACGGCGACCCAACAACTCCCTCTGCCACCTTTACTGTGGCAGCTGCTTCTGCACTGCCTTCATTTTTATGATGGAGGAAAGGATTTAGAGAGTGCAGCCCTCCAGAGTAGTTCCAGTCCAGGGAGAGACATGTGGCCTGATAAGTATGGCTCTTGCACAGCAGCATGAAATGAGAAACTATCCATCATAAATCATGGTGGCTGCTTGACAGAATGGGATGCTCCGGCAAATGAACTTGTGAGTGTGCTTGCAGTTTTTGAATGAAAGCAAAATTGTCACATTGATGTTTTTTTCCTTAGGTAGCTGAGTGGCATTTATTTACTTAAAAAAAATATAGGAATAAATATTTTGAAATGAAGTTGCTCTTAGCCACTAGACAGTAGTGAATTCTTGGCACAGAACTGAAAGAATCACCCCAACACTTACACATCTGGGAAGGTTGCATTTGTGATTGCTCTATATAATTTGTAGGTCTAATTTAAAAAGAAACAGAAGCAGCTAAGTTGGGTTATCGGGCAATATCACTTGGAAAGGTGTATTTTTCAGTATAGCTGACTTTTTTTTAGCTTCTCTCATCCTTTTAAAATCTTCAGTGTCCCGCTCAGCTGATGTCAGCCAGTCTTTGCCCACAAACAAAATACTCTGACTGGGATTAGAACATGCAACTCTGCCCTCTGCTGCCCAGATTTAGCGCTGATCTGCTCACAGCACTGCTGCATTTTGCTCCACATCCACCAATGGGGAGGCCCAGAAATAATCCAATTCTGTCCATGTATGATCTCAGTCAGTAAGTTAATCGGATGCGAGAAAATGGCAGAAAGTCTAAGTCAAACTACAATGCCAGTCTGGAAAGTTTCTTTCCTTTCTTAATTTTATTAATAATCATGCTGAGGATGTTACTCAGCCCACCTTAACATTAACTGCATCAGTACTCTCAGGATTTCCCGCTGTTTGACATATCTTGCTTCACAGGCTTTTTTCTCTTTTTCTTCTCCTTCTGCTTAATTTCATCAAAGTATCTAAAAATTGAATTCCATTTCTGGGTTATCTGCCACAGTCTGAGATGGATTTGATGTGTTGAAACACATTTTTTGGGGGGTGGGGGCATGAGTCAGTACTGTGCAAGTTGGGAGCTGTGGCAGTGTGTGTCTGTCAAATCTTTTTTTAGGAAGTCATCTTAATTAAAGGGTAAATCTAAACAGATGTGGGCTGTTATATGCGCGGGATGTTTGCAATTCATGTGGCGTTAAGCTTCTCCTTGAGGACTCGACAACTTGAGAGGTAGTTGGGCTGTGGTGAGTGGATGAGTTAGTCTGTGTTTGGCAGAAATCCCAGCATGCTGAGCTTGTTGAATACACAGAGGGAGGTGTTCTGTATCCTGTGACTACTCACAAAATCAAATTAGATGACAGATTCCGGGTCTGTTGTATAAAATGAGTCTCCTCGTGCTGGCACAGCAAAAAAAAGAAGTGTGTCTTAGAGGCCAGTCAGCATCACAAAGAAACAGTTTTGATTGCCTTTAGATGTTTTCCTTCTTGAAATATAAAGTGTGTAATCTTTTACTTTAGCAGGTGTAAAGGTGGCTCTTTTCTTCATTTCAAAACATCCAAAGTTGTTTTGTTTAAACAGATACACAGATAATTAATTTAAAGCTCTTTTAATAATCAAGCAATCATTTAATTCAGTTGTTATGTAAAAAAAAAAAGCCAAACATTTATCAGATACAGCATCTCAGATGTGACTGAGGGTTTTATGCTTTTTATTCTCATATGATATAAGAAAGTAATAAACAAGACAGTGAGTGTCCTTAGGATTTGGATGGCTGCTGAGATGACAGCACACAATTCAAAGAGGTCCCTTTGGGCTCCTCGAAATTATACATCATTATTCTGTTAAAACAGGAAACCAACAGGCAGATGAGTCAGTAATAGAAATAATTAGCTTGATGTGTGATTTAATGGAGCTCCAGGCTTAAAATGCAAGTTTATTCTGTCTTAAAGGCAGTGACTCGTCTCATCTCTGTTTGCAGCTTGCATTTTGCAAGAAAACAGCATATTTTTGTTGTTTAATAGGAAAGCAAATAAGGGTCTCTTGTCACCTGTCGCCTAAAACACGGAGGGTATAGACTAATATGGAAGATTGGAACCGCGGGAAATCTCACTGAGTGATATCAGAGAAAACAATCTTCCTATTTTATGCTCTGTGAAAACCTGTCTCCTTGAAAATGTGTCATGCCTGTCTGGGTGTTCTGCGCCGTCGTCCACATGAGGGCACTCTTGCTCTCTGCAAAGCGGGTCTGTAACCCAAATGGAGGCAAAGATTAAAAACAAAACAAACAACAACAACAAAAAAACAATTAGATATACCACAACCTGATCTATGTGCCAAGTCAAGCACCGCAAGTTTTCGCCGCAAAACCTGCACTTTAATGTGTTAAGGTTGCTTTGTGTCGTTCGCAGCTGTTTTGCACACCACCTGGTGTCTGCGAATACTTGTAAGGCAAAGCCCCATCACTCCCTGGACGTTTATCAGCCGTCACCTTCTTTTCTACCACAAGGGAGGGAAAGAGAAGCGGGATATCAACCAGCCGAGGCTGGCTTCTCCCCTTTTTTCGGGTCCGTCCGGGGTGCTCGATTCAGCCTCCTTGTATTTGCATCAGTTCGGGATCAAGTTGGGAAAGTGTGGGAACTGCGTTGCTGCAGGATCGTTGAGACCCGACCGGCGAGCCTGAAAGTACGTGCCATGCATCCTGAACACAGAGTGATATTTTTTTTTCTTTCTTTCAACTGAACCAGAGCGTCATCTAATCGAATCACTCCAGCCATAGCGGATCGACCTGCTCGAACTTTTTGTATATGTGTGTGTGCGCGCGCGCATTTATTGATTGAGAGCAGAGCAAGTTATCCCTTCTTTATTTTATGACAAGCAGTCGACATGGCGTCACTGTATCAGAGATTCACCGGCAAGATCAACACGAACAAATCCTTCCCCAACCCTCCAGAGGCGAGCCACCTCCTCGGGCAAAGTGTGGAAGGGGAGAGTGCGGCGCAGAGCCAACGAACCCGGTTTCAGCAGCACCGCCGGCGCTGCGAGGACGAGGATGTAAGAAACTTAAACTGTAGTCACCTTTACTTGTCCGAATGCATTTTCTGACCACTTTCAGATAGTTACAGTGCCCTCTAAAACACACTTAGCGAGTTGGATATTGGCGTAATATGTGGAATTTTGGCGCTCATAAATCTCTCAGTCTGTTTAATGCCCTTCTGCTTGCTCTCCCCTTTTAAAGGCAGACTTGTCAAATTTACGTCATTCCCTCAATGGTTGGCTTATCTGTCAATAAATGACGCATCACTTACGTCTCTTGAAAAGCAACGTGCGCTCTCTGGCGCCTTCTGGTAACTTTATAAATCTTACAAATGGCTTCTTGGTGCTTTGACACCTCCGTTAGAGGTTGTCGACTGTTGCCTTATTTGTCTAGCGATGCTATTGTAAACCAAGTGTGCCTTACAATTAGATTGGAACTAATGTTTAAATCGTGACTTACAACAACACCCCCGCCCCCTCCCCCTAAGCCTCCCTGCTGATTGGTTTTATTGGGATCTGCGCTAATCATTATTTGTCTCCTAGCGGTTCTTCCTCCCCTCTCCAAACATGTTCGCATTTTTTTTTATTGGCGTTAAAAATCTTCAGTTCTGAAACTGCATTTGTTTACCTAAGCTTATTTATTTGTGGGAGGGTTTGTACAGACTCGATTAGGTCGTCCAGGTTTTTTAAAATCTACTTTTGACCATTTAAAGCGCCACTCTGAGCCTGACGTGTTGCCAAACATGAAAGTGGTGCTGTCCGTGGTGCTGAAACTTGACCTTCCACTCGCTGCTGCCGCTCTCCGCAGTGCTGAAGGAATAAATCCACAGAGCAGGTTTAATGGGGCCACTTAGGTTTGTTTGTGGTAGATTTATTAAAAAAAACAAAAAAAACAAAAACCCACTATTTTTGCATTCCCGTAAACACATTTTTAAAAAGAAAAAATCTTTACATTTAAAATTATAAATTTAACCGTGAACTGAGGTGGACCACATCACCGTTAAACCGATACCAAACATATAGTATGAAAATTATTAGACAAATTTTAGAATTTTTTTTTTCGTGATTTAAAAATATAATTGTTTTTACATGAAACAAGTAAACAAAATGAACAAACAGGGGCACAAATATACTGCAAGTGGGTCAGTTTATTTAAAAAACAAATAAAGTTTTGTAAAACAAATATTCCCATTTAATAAAGGAGCTGATCTACTGTCACAAAAGGATGGGGTTAAAAAATGGCACTTTCTTGCTAATTTTCTAAACCACGTATTTGTCTTATACCCCATTAGAATAAGAATTAAAATAAAGCAGCTGCTGTCAGGTGGCAAAAGTAAAGCTGTTGATGGAGAATCAACAATTTGTCAAAAAGCAATTTGTCAGAAGATGAAAATGAATCAATTAAAAGACAAAGAAGGAAATACTTTAGTCTAGAGTTGTGAATGGTTTGACGATCTTCAGACTTTGAAATCAAGGTTACTCCAGATTTTGAAGTCAAATCTTATGTTTGCTTTAATGGCTGAAATCTTGACAACATTGCTTTTTTGGTTTGTTTGTTTGTTTGTTTTTAATTAAACTTAAAATGCAAAAATGTTTTCCCTTTCTTTTAGAGATACTTTCTTGCCTCATAAATTTCTAGTTATTTCCCCTGTCTAACTGTATGTCAACTGCAGGATACAGCTCATACACCATCATAAGCCAAAGTTTGGAATATGGCTGCATTAGAGTTAGTGGTGCTATAATCTATTTTAAAAAAACAGAACTTTTCTGTTTTCTTTTCTTTCAACAAATCTGTCTGGCCTGTGTAGTCATCTCTCAACCCTGGTATTTGAAAGGCATTAACTTAATCAATGTTGAGGTGGTAAAACATGCAACTACACTTTGTGATTTTTAAAAATTTATTTATTTATTTTTACTCTATGGTGACAATAAAGACGCATACCTTTAATCTCTATATATTTGAGATATGGCTAACTTTGAAGATGGAGAGATTTGGTCTGTTAAACAATGAAACTACTAAGTGCCTCTTAGGTTTTGGTATATTTAGTTTTGGAGCTTTCACATTAGAATTATACAAATGCATGTACCGATTGGTGACAAAGAGTATAAGTTATGTTAGTAAGGTGCTGGGTTGTAACGTGCCACCAGAACAGCTTCATTGCCCCTCAGCATTGATTCTAAAAGTCTCTGAAAGTACAAGAGAGAAACTCATTCAGCATTTTGAAGTTGCTGAATAAGTTGGTACCAATCTGCATATGATCCATGTCATGTTCATGCTGAGCAAATCATTTAGTGACCCCTTATTTCCTCTGGATAGAGAGCGATACTGTCATCCTGGGTAAGATCACTTCACTCAGGGCAGAAATATTTATTATAGGTGATTAATCCGAATGTCCAACTAACCTTCCCACTACAATATAGAGCCACTGGTTCCAGATCCACTTCATGCAGGGGTCTGGATCAAGTTTTTTTTTTTTTTAGGTTTCAGTGGTCTGTTTCTAGTGTTTTTCAGTTATATCCTGCTAGCTGTCTTGCTGCAGACTCTAATGTTGTACAGGTGCAGCGAGAGGTGTAGAGGTAAAACGGTGGTTGAGCTGTGCATGAATATAACATGAGGTTGATTTATTGACTGGTGGTCATGTCTTTATGTTTGTTGGTGCAGGGAACTCGAACATGATCTGAAATCAATATAAACAGTGATGTATAGTCCATATATATCCACCTGAGAGCATGGTGTGTGATACTGCAGAAGAAAGAGTTTTGAATACAGGCCTGTTCAGTGATCGTGGCGGGGGAAAAAAACACAGTGTTTTCACTGGTTCAGTTTTTAAGTGCTCTTACTATTTAAACTCATATCTAAACAGTACTCTTATATCGCTTCTGACTAGAGCACATTTTGAATGTCAGTCCAAGCTTTGGCGTCTCTCCAGCTGCGTGGCCTTAATAAGTGAGTCTGGTGGAGGTGACATTTACATCATGCTGTGTGGATGAGAACTAAAGCCCACTGGGATGAAGAGCTCATCCAGTGACTCGGGCTCCCCACAGCGCCACCACACAGCTCAGCCCTGCCACTTCAAAACTTTACCCAGCATTTTCTCCTCCTCTGCTGCTCCACCCTTACACTGCACTTTCTGTGTGACTCTTTTTATACTGGCTTAAATTTGAGCCCAGTACCTACGAGGGGAGCCTTACATTGTGGAATTTGCATGTTCTCCTCATGCTTGTGTGGCTTCTTTCCTGGGTAATTTCATTTTTTCCCACAGTCCAAAGACAGACTGGCAACCTGTCCATGCTGTACCCCACGTTTCACATTATGACAGCCGGATTATGCTCCAACCTCACTGCTCATCCTGAATTGGATAAGTGAAGGAAAATGGATGGATAAAATTTCTCATCAGACTTCTAAGTCAGTTCTGCTGCAGTGCCTGTCTCCCTTTGTTGTGCTTCCTTTTTGTCTGATTGTTTTTTTTTTTGCTTGGTTATGGCTAGATTGTCAACTTCAGAGCCAGTCAGACAGAGCAAGGGTGGAAAAAGGGTAGAACAGATCATTGTACCCATAAATAACAAAACATAATGAGTACAATGAAGAATAACTATTTTGGTAGGTGTTGATTTCAGACCCCAGAGGACATTAAAAGGCTAAGAAATAAGATTAAAAAATTAAAATGTGGTTATTTTACATACATTTGCATTAATGGTATTAAGTCTTAACTAATATTTGCTTTTGTGTAACATGCTGGATATTTTTAGAACCATCTGGGAGGTTTAGACAGCCGAGTCTTTCAGGTGGGCCTTTTAGAAAGTCAGACAACTCCAAATTTGACTAAGGGCTCCAACATGTGAAAAAGGTTGGCGGCTGCTTGTTTAATCCTTTATTAATGTAGCTGTCACATAAATGCAGTGGATTAAAATAAACAAGGCACTTTAAAAGTAGCATCCAATAAATCAAGCACCATATCCTGTGCAGTATTTTAGAACTAATATATCTGGTGGTCTTGCTCCACTATGATGAAATTTTTTAGCTACTTTGGTGTTATAATGTGAGAAGATATAGTTTTACATGCTGCAAGATAGATTATAGATAGGCAGATACTGTATAAATGACACACGCTAGATTTATCGCAGAATTAGTTCATAGTTGTGGTACTACAGCCACTAATTAGTACCAACAGAATTATTGAATTACAATATTATCATATTAGATTGCTTATATAAACTCCTAGATCAGTGTTTGTTCTCACTATGAGGACTCCATACAAAGGAATTAGTCTCCCTCAAAGAGACAATGCATTTAAACAACTCATTATCGCTTTTGTTTGGCATGAGCTTGACTTATTCTCTACTGTGGGCTAAATCCTTCTCTGTCAATATATTTGATAGTGATCTTAGTCTGAAATCCCCTCTGATAACGATTGCAGGCTGGTGGAACAACTCATTACAATCTAATCAAACATGTTTGGGTTTTTTTTCTCTTCCCAAAGCTTTCTCTGTACAAGCCTATGCTATCTGCAATATGCTTTCGGGATATATACGGGGGATCAATTTTAATGTTGAAGTAACTTCCACTGTCATCTGCTAACACTAAGCAGATCTCAACTATGGAAAAGCAGAAATATGAAAAGTTCAGTCTTCCAGTATTATGTAGCCTTTCACCCTCTGTTAGTCCTGTGGAAGCCTGATTACATGCAAAGCCTTTGGGTTCCCACTTGAGCCTATTTCAGCCTCATTATTTAGATATGTCCTCGAATGGCATGTAAACCTGCAAAAAGTAGAAATGGATCTTTGTTTTTTTCTATCAAAGTCTCATCCCTGTGGTGTGATTTTGTGTTTTTTTCCTCAGCAGGCCCCATTACATGAGTAGACACCTCGTCTTTGTTTGTCCGTGTCCACTACAATCAGCACAATCGTAACGAGACTCGAGAGAGATCTGGCGAAGATTCAGACCTCTAGCAAACAGAGACGTGCGAGCGTTTTTGTGTGATATATGTGTGAGTGTTGGGAGGCACACAGTCCCACAGTTCTACTTTTTTTTACCCTCTCCTAACTCATCTCACTTGTTCTGCCTTCTAATGGCTTCGCGCCTGCACTTTGCATTAAGAAGGATGAGGAGGGGGGAGAAGGGATAAATCCACAACTGCACATTAACGCTCACACACACACCAGTTCTCTCCCCCTTTCTTTATCTCTCTGTAAAACACACACACACGCACATGCGGACAAAATGAGGATATTTTTCAGGGTATGGATTATGAGACAGCCGAGCCCTGAAATGCCCTTTTAATAAGCTGGCCAATATCAGATTTCATTTTTACGATAACACGAATAATAATGATGAAAAACAGTAAAAAATGAAGCAGTAAATGTACTCTGTATCAAAGAATGTGCTTCTTATATCTTTTTTTTCACTGTGTCAGCAGACGCGGAGGTTACTTTGGAGTATAATAGTTCTCTAAATAAGTCATGGGAATCATTTTTTCCTCACACTGGGCAAACAGAATTCAGCTTATGTTTTTTACACTACCATCCTCATAATTGTAATCTTTTCTATATTGCTTTGAATTCAGCATATTCATGACTGTGACTAGGCTTCTCTCATGTTATCTAAATCCCTTGCCTACTATGCTAAAACCTGCAACATATCATATTTTTGACTATCTTGTCTTCATACTATGATGATACTGTTTACTGTATATTAAATGAATAATTTGAACAAACAAAACCCTATATGAGGCGTTTGAGTTGATATTCTTTGTTTGGTTTTCACCAAATCTCCCACTATGCATTATGTCTATTTTGTCTGTCCAAAGGACATTGTTACTATATTCTTGTGGTTTGTCCCCATGTAATTTGCAAACCTTAGCCATGCTCTCATGTCCTTTTTAAAAAGAAGAGGCTACTACTGGCAACCTTTCCAAACAAGGCATACATGTTCAGTCTTGTACTGTCATGAACCTTAACATTTAACATGCCAACTGAGGTTTGTAGAGTCTGAGGTGTTGTTCTTTGATTTCTTGCAGTTTCTGTGAGTTTGCATGATGAGATCTTAGGTTGAATTTGGGACAACTTGCTGAGATGACTGGCATTGTGGTTAACACATATTTCAACGTTCCAGACCAGCAAACTGCCAAAATGTCTGCCTCTATAGAGAGAGTATTTGATTAGCATTGTACCCCCACAGAGTGAAATGGTGGAAATGTGAACATTAGATATAGCATAAAGGGCAGATGTAGCTTGTCAATCACCAGCCATTAGCCGATGAGCACACCCTGGATAATCCTCCATTCTGAAATTTAGAAAGGAAAAGTATCCAGTATGACCAAAATTTACAAAACATATTTAATATGTTATTTAGTATGACCCTACATGAGTGATTTCAAGAAAGTGATTATGAAGATCAAACCTGTCAAGGCTTCTTAATGTCTTTTTTGCAACCACAAAGATCACAACCTGGTGGCTCTTACAAGAATGTAGGAGCCTCTCTGGAACTCATAACTTATTTTCAGTTCATAGTTGTAACATGAAGTAAACTGCAACACTCTGGACTGTGGTTAATTTGATAAAGAGAACAGTACATGTAAGTAGCCATGGCCAAGTGGTAACCTCTTAAATGTATGCGTATAAAGGTAGCAACTGTCTTGTATTCCCAGAGAACTGGTCTTAATTAGTTTAGAATAATGAACTACGGCTAGCCTCATTCCGTCTCATTACAGAAACGGTGTTTGGCAGGGTTTGCCTTCTTTTGTGTTGATTAGTTAACAGTCAGTGAGTGATCAATAATGGCACTTGAAGGATAGAGTCATCAGTCTACACACTCGATTCATGGTGGCATCTGGAGATCTTTGTGCGTGTGTGCATTTGTAATGTGACTCAGTCAGAATGTTTACAGTTTCTGAGTGCTTTTTAGATTCCTGCAGTATATCCTCGCAAAGACAAATGATAGAATGAAAGATGAGGAAACAGCTGTCACAAATCCTTGTCCAGTCAGAAAAAAGCACATTTAATTGTTCCTGCTTGTCTACAGTCAACAATTGCTTTTCTTGATTACTGTCAAGTCTAAATATCAGTGACAAGCCCCTTTGACCTCCAGCTCTGTTTTCTCATCTAGCTAATTTCTCTTTCATCAGCAAGTCCTCAAACACTTATTGTTGAGCAAACATGACAGAAGCATGTGCACCATTTTCCCCAATGATAAATTATGCAGCCAGCGGAGTGGAAAATAGCAGTATGGTTTATTTATTGTTCAGAAGCCCTTGATAAGCAATCAGGTACACATTATAGTGGTGGCCTTGGGGGGGTATTTGTTGTAATTCTTCGGGAAACATGTTAGACTGTATATAAAAGATAGATTTAGCCACCCTGATGTCACCCTTAATATTGAGTGTGTGTGTGTGTGTGTGTGTGTGTGTGTGTGTGTGTGTGTGTGTGTGTGTGTGTGTGTGTGTGTGTGTGTGTGTGTGTGTGTGTGTCTGTCTGTGTCATGGACAAGAGTGAGGAGGCTAAATTATCAGCTAACATTAGCGTGGTTAGTGATTAGTAATGGTCATGCATGTACTATATGCATGTACTGTATGTATGCATTACACAGACAGCTAGTTTGTTATTTGTGCTAACATACAGAGCAAATTGTAGACCTCCGCGGGAAAACTACAGTAGATAGTTGGATATGCTGTTAATGCTGTTAATTTTCCAATAATTGCATTAAAATTGGTGATCCTTAGTAGATAGTCTGGGTATATACTCCATGTAGTATCCACCTATCACCTGCCTAACAACGCAAACAAAAGAACTTAAATTGGTGAGTTATAGGGGTGGGCGATATAAACGATATAAATTTGGCCAACGATAGAGATTTTAACTGTATCGCTCTATCGCGATAGCGCATGTCGATGATGTCATCAAGCTGTGCCTGTTTTGGTCGAAAGCATCGCAGCGGCTACAACCTTTATCATCTGCAAATTATGCCGGGCGACAGTCATAGCAAAGAGATGAAGCACTTTTGACATATGGGGAAAGCCAAAAACTGCGCTTCCTCCACTTCTGTAACATTGATTCATTAATGTTGAATTCTCTCGCAGCTGTTCTATTCCCATGTGGTTGCAGTATATTAATAACTGACCTTGTATTGTGGATGAATAATCTCAGTTGTTCTCATGACTGAAGTTTGGCCCGTGTATAGCATCCTGCTATGCGATTGCATTTGTCCCTAACCACCAGAATCCCTCACGTTAACGTTTATCGAGTGGCAAAAAAAGTTGGCGTTCATCCTCCAGCTTCACTCTGCTAATGTTATGCTAACATAGCTGTGTCGCTAGCAATCACGTAGCACAACATTATATACCAGGTAGTCCAACTTCAGTAACCCTGCAAACGCCACTGCTGTTTAGTTTCCTGTCTTGGAAAGTGGAAGTGATAGCAGAGCTGAACGTTTTAATTAGTTTCAAAAATCTCTCAGTCAGAACATGGTATGTCATGTTTAGGTGGAAACTAGCGAGCTAACTTCCTGTTAACTTCTAACTCCGTTAAATGTAATAAATTCTGTTTTCATGGATGCCTGGATGTTAAACTTAACTGTTACACCTGGTAAAGCAGCAACGCTGATGATTTTATTAAAGATGGAAGAATTTAGACTGTTTTTAACTCTCAGTGTTCGTTTCACTTTGGGACCTGAAGCGGACGGAGTTTTGGACTCAGATTACTCCGCGAAGCTCCTCACCACGGCAGCCATAATGCTCTGACATCAAAATTTTTTTTTAACAGATTTCTGCACGCCAAAATCGGTTCGAGGTCAGTAAGCACAACCAGAATTCATACATAAGGCACACGGTCGATTTTGGAGAAAATTAAAGGATTTTAAGTGCGCCTTAAAGTGTGGAAAATAGGTTATACAGAAGAAAAGAATATATCGCGATATATATCGTTATCGCACGTGCTTCAAATTATATCGCGATATGGATTTTAGGCCATATCGCCCAGCCCTAGTGAGTTATATAAAATTCACAACAGCTTTGCAGTCATGTTGAAAAAGTAAGTGCACCCTATTATTTCAGTAGCTTGTAAAGGCACCATTAGCAGCAATAACATGAATTAAGTAGTTTCTGTATGACTTCATCAGTCTTTTACACCAGTGTGGAGGCGCTTCGGGATGTTTTTCTTTGCAATGTTGGTTCAGTTTTTCCAGGTTGTCAGACATTTGTTGTACAGCTCTCTTAATGCTGCATCTGGATGAGGTCTGGGCTTTGACTGGGTCATTGCAACACCTTGATTCTTTTCTTTTTCAGTAATTCTGTTTTGGATTTGTTGCTCTTATAGGGGTCATTGTTCTGTTAAATGACCCACTTTCAGCCAAGCTTTAGCCGTCAGACAGATGGCTTCACGTTTGACACTAGAATACTTTGATATATAGAGAAGTTCATGGTCGAGTGATTGAATGCAGGTCCTGTGGCTGTAAAACCACACAAAATCATCACCCCTCCATTACCGTGCTTGACAGTTGATATGAGGTGTCTGTGCTGATATGCTGTGTTTGGTTATCACTGTGCATTATAGTCAAATATCTCTACTTTGGTCTTGTCTGTCCAAAAAACATTGTTCCAGAAGTCTTGTGGTTTGTTCAGATGCAAGTTTCCAAACCAAAGCCATGCTGCAATGTTTTTTTTGTTGTTGTTGTTTTTTTTTCAGAGCGAAAAGGCTTTTGGTCCTCATCAGTTAATCAAGTGCATTTGATTAGCAGCACTACTGAAGCAATGAGGATGTTCCTTGGATCCTTTCGAATCCCCATTAGAAAGAAATGCAGTTTAATTTTCAGTCCTATAGGTTGCGGCTTGTGCATAAGCGAACATGGTGAGCAGTTTAAAATTGGAAGTAAACCTTTATGAATTGCTATACATAAACACTGGCATATACATTTGTGCGTATGTATAATGTATAGCAAAGCACACAAATGATTATGCGAACAGGTAAAATGTAAGAAAAAGCAGAAAAGCTGAATCCCTCAGCTTTCTCTTTAAACCTCTAACAGAGATTAAACATGCACAGAGGAAGGGCAACAACATGAGATAATCCTGTACAACTCACTGAAGGGCAAAATAATGTCAGAATCAAATTTGTCCTTTTTGAAAGCTAAGCTGCTGCCCAAAAATAATAGCAATCCTTGAACCAGGGGGAAAAAAATCTGCTGTCTTCCCTATCACTGCTAGGCTTTTGTCACCTCTGTCCAAAGCTGTATTTTGGGGGGAATAGAGAAGCTACCACTCAGTAAACAGGGTATAGATGACTCTGAAAAGGGCTGTTCATCAATAGCAAGGTGGCACCATGTGTCTCACTGTTGACGTCTGCAACTCTCCAGCTGGTGCTGCATTTCTCTTTGTGTTGCCCCTGCTTGTCTGGCAGCTAGCTGACGATAACAGATGGTGGGCATTACTAAATTACTGACTTCATCTCAGTGTAAAATGAATTCATATCCGGCCTCTTCACGAGGCATTTTCACTGTGGGGAGAGACAGGCACAAGGGTGAGGAGGAGGAAGAGGAAAAAGGCAGGGAGGCATTCAACAAAATGTTTCTCCACTGGGCTTCAAGCAGAACTCCTTCCCGCCCTATCCATCTCTCTGACACATACACAAAGCTCTGCACAAATGCACACACAAACACACAAGCATAGGAGCTACACTGCGTTTCACTTTTATGGGTCAGAAAACTGGAGTGCTGATTTAGTCATTATTTATGACTGGACACAGTATTTCTAAGATTAGGGAGGAAACAGCAGAGAGGCACATAGCTCTGCAGCAATCTGCAAACAGCAAGCATGTTAACGAGTGACTGATGTTGGACATCAAACTCATCTCCATGTGGGACTTTCCTGTTATATGATGCCATTTGTCCACTCTTATTTGCTTAGAAGTTTGCTCCCAGAAGTGTTTGCACCGCACATCTATATTTAGCCGAACGTGTTTACCTCTGCAGGTTTGGTTAAGCGATTAGATGTGGTCCTAATGTGTATTGATGTGTCTGTTTTATGTGATTTAATGCAAAATACTATAAGTTACAGAACACTGTGAATCAAAGCAATCTGTAGAGCATATTTTTATATTGTTTTTTTATAGTGTCAGCTTCTTTAACAAACCATGAGGTAAATGATAAGAGCGTCTATGGATCTGAATGTGTCAGTGTCTCTCTGCCTTTGAGCTTTGTAAAGAAAAGGTAAGATGAAGTTGAAGTACCCTTGATGCACCACTAGAGGCTGTCCTGTTCCTATCTAGGAATGAGATGTGCAATATCTTAGGCAAAGGCTGAAATGTTCTGAAAGCGGGCTCTGCAGGGACTGAAGGCCAGTTATACAAAGTGAGGTTAAATCAATGATACCGAGGATGAAGGATGATGAAAAGAAAGTACAGAGACAGAGGGACAGAGAGAGGAATGCAGAGCCACAGACAAGATAAAGCATTTTGCCTTAAAGGCAAAGAGGCCAAAAGAGAAAGACTTGATCAGAACCAGAGGTGGATAATTGACGAGTATGTTATGTAATAAAAGATGAATAGCGTTCCCAGGAGACAATGAAGGGAGCATATGACCCAGCCTACTCAAGAGAGGCCTGATAAGTACAGCTGAACTGACAGACTCTCTACTTTTTGATGATTGGTTCTGTTTAAGGTTTACTGTTACTGCTAATGTTTGCTCTCATCATTGTGCAAAAGCTATGGCAACTTGGCCCTTTTTAAAAACTTTTTCATTCACTGCTGATATTCAGGTTTATATTCATCAAATGTGTGTTTTGTAAGTGTCAGTCCCTTAACATTTTACATCTGTGTTATGCTGATTGCATAACAAAATTGCTTAACCCACTTAGTCACAGAGTGGCCGGAGCCAATCCCAGCTGACACAGGGTGACATTCCGAGGCAATAGGATGTACTTTCCTGTTTGCTGTTTGCTGTAAATCCACACCACAGTTACCACCCTGTCATTAACAAAGTCTTAAGGCCAATGTGTGACCCACCTGCCACTGGGACCCAAACGTCAATACAAAACCAGTACATTTCAGAAAAAAATTTTAAATCAGAAATATTAACTCAATTTTTACGTAAATAAATATATTTATACAAATATGTAACTGTAATTACTTGTGAGTAATTTCAAACAGAATTCCTGTTATTAGTGCAGCCCATCTGCATTGCCTTCCTGGCCCACCAGGGTTCACCTCAACAAATATTTGGAATCACTGCTTTAACCTATTTGTCATTGAGCTTAAAGAAACTTAGTCTTCCAGAATTCCAGCAGACATGAAAAAAATGATTATGCAGAAATCTACACTGAGAGGTAAATGGACTAGTACTATTATAGGTACTATTATAGCTTTCTACTTAATTTCAACACTCAAAGCACTTTCAGCTGAAAGTCATGTTAACATAACCTCACACAGATATTCACACAAAGCTTTTATCCATACCTAATATTTTTTATTTAACATTTACACACAAACAATCCAATGATTGCATAAGAGGCAAGTCATTGCCCAAGGATTCTTTGAGATGTGGACTGGTAGAGTAGGGATCCATCCACCAACATGCTGATTGATTTTTAACATAAGATGGCTTTATTTATCTAGCATGGAAAGGGAATAAATGACTTAAATGTTTATCTCATTGGCTACTAACCATATCTTTCCTTTAGACATTGATACTGGTATCCACACATCTCTGTTGTTGACATCTTTGACTTTACAGTGCTGCAAAGCCATAGACAGTATAAAAATAGCTATAACTTTAGCTAATGAGCCCATCATGGATAATCTTTCTTTATGCCTAAGACTGACTCAAATTAGCAAAATGAATTTAATATTTTATTCACTTTTACCCAAAACAAAAGATTGAATCCATAAAGTCATCAGTAAAGTGTTTATGAGGTCAGTAAACATACACACACTTCTATAAGACCAAAAATCTTTTTTGTAAACACGGCTGGCCATTAAAAAGAAGCTAGCTTTAAGGCTTTAACCTGAAACTATGCTCATCTTTTATGTCTATGCTTATAACTAGAGTAATGTTGCTGAAAGCCATTCTGGGAAATGTGCGATAGGAAAAGAATAAAATTCAACTGATTAACTACTGGCAGTAGATAAAAATGGATTATTTTGATAAGTGCATTTTTATGTTTGTGACAAGCTGTTCATTTTCAAATAAGCAAAAATGCCAGCACTTATCTGGCTTCAGCTTCTGAGATGTTTCCTTATCAAATATGATGGCATTGGATTAAGGTTCATCACATATGCATAACAGATGCACGCACAAAATCATTGGCAGAATAATGCATAATAAAATTGTGGTTGGTTGCAGATTGATATCAGCAAAGCAAAATGATACTAAAGTGCTTTGGAAATTCTAACTGGATGCTGAGGTCTCATACTATGAAAAGAGGCTTTGGTTGTTTAGTGTTATAGGTTTTGAGACCTGACTAATCACATTTCACAATCATATAACTCATCTGTCTGGATGTCTTTCTGCAACATGACACTGATGAGCTGCAGAATCTAGTTTACAGCACTGGTTTATGCTTGGTGTGTGTTCAGATTAAGGTAATAAGGTGGCAAATTGTCAGTAAATGCCTAGTTTGTCATTTTATCACAGTTAACATTTAAAAAAAAGCTGATAATAACACAAGAAGATAAAAATTATTTTCCAGATAGCAAGGCTGGTTTTTGAGCTGTCACTGAAAAGCCTCAACATTATGCTCACAACCCATTGCACCCAAAAGACCGTCACTATCAACCCAGTAGACAAAGTCGTCATCCATTTCAAAGAATGGAATGAGATCCTTTCTCATGATGCCTTTAAAAAGAAAAGTTGCTCCCAGCAGGTTTTTCTCAGTGAGCCTAGATCCAAGCAACTCAGCCGCTTCCTTTGGCAGATCCAAATGTTATACTGAGTCATTTAAATCTAGCTGAGTGAATAAGTGGTTGACAGATGAGGTACTAGAAGAAGGATCTGCAAAATCCTCATCACTAGAATGGCGTGGATGTGGAAACAAAGCATCATCAGACTCTTTCTTCCATCCCCTAATTTACTTAAACTGAATATGATATACTGTAGGTCTCACTGCTGATGACAGATTAGGGTAATCAATCATTTATTTTTGGAACTGTATCCATAAATATTGACTCAACAGAAGTAGCATTCATAAAAGTGTTTCTGTGCCTCCTTCTGTACTACTGGAACACCAAAACCCAGGCTCCTTTTCTTTTCCCTTAAATCATGCTTACAGTTGCCTCTTGTGAGAAAAAACGTGACGCGATAGAACAAAATGGGTGGAGTTTTTGAAATCAGTGACTCAGAATTAGTAAAGAATTAGAATTAGTGTTAGATGTCATACAGCAAATGTGATGCAGGGCGGTTTAATCAGCACATAAACGGATCATTACTGCACAAGGCGCACTATAAAGGGCAGAGTTTCTTTGTAATGACTGGTGACAGAAACACAGGTTTACACATCAAGACAACACAACCACCCACAACTCAACAAAGCATGTCTCTATGCTGCTGTTATTTCTGCACATTCCACAGAAAAAAGAAGAAAAAAAATCTTGTTCCTGTTGTCTCTTCTAAACTTTGCTTTTTCAGTTGGATCCACTCTGCACGATGTTTCCGGCTGAAGCGCTTTTAACCACCCCAACCATAAGCACTGAAATCTCACGGGGTGCTCTGACATATTGTTCTTTGATGTAACAAAAAAAAAAAAAAAAAAAATCGTGGAGAAGGGCTGCAGTTTATCTCTCAGTTCAGAGGTGGGTTGGGAATAGGAAATGACATGTCTCTGATTGTTGGGTTGCTCTGAGTTGAACATGGTAGCTCTGCGTTCATCTGTGAGAGGGAAGAGCGATTGTGCATTATTAATGCGGGCCGTCTGAAGAGACAAAATGTCGAGATTATATACAGACAGGGAACGATTTAAACTGTCACTGATGAGGGTGCAAGGCGTTGTGAAAAGGGTTGTATGCTGCACAGTTATTTCCATATGATCCAAATTTTGCATTTCAAATTCCCTTATTTGAATTTTCACATTGTTATCCTTCCCTCTGTGATGAACAGGACTGTTGCAATCAGCTTTGTGCCCCCAGTCTTTCTATTTTTATAGATTCATTTTTGTTGTCAAGGACAAATTTTAGTTGTCATAATCAACCAATTAAATTTGACTCATCTGCTGCATTTCATTCAGTACTTTGAGTAGATTTCTCAATATTTTACACACATGCTTCTGAATCTGAAATAACAGCCAACGCCCAGCGGTGAGAGCACTTGAGCTCAAAAATAACACTACCATCATTTAGTCAGATTTTAAAACAGCGTTTCCTCATGTTGTTTTCAAAATGATGGTCTACTACAAAGAAAAAAAAGAAGGAAAAAGTCCCACTGACATGTAGTGTTAGTTAACAAACTAAGTTTCTGCTCATCCAGGTTATATTTGTCCTTTGATCCATTACAGTGCCAGGGTTGTTTCCAGAGTTCATCACAAACTGAAATTGCTTTCCTTTCCTTTCCACTGACCTGTTGAGATTTCCTGAATAGAACTGAGCCCCCAATCACCATCACACCTTCCTTTCTTCCTCCCCTGATCTATTTCCTTCTTTTCTTCTTCTCCCCGCTCGCCTTTTTGACCCGTTGTCCTGTTGAATGGCTTCGGCCAGCTGAAGCGTAACATTACATCAGCAACCTTGCCTCTTGTGTGAGACACGGGCTCGGGTCACGGCTGTGCAGACCGAGCTGAAATGAGTTGCATTGACTAGGATGTCTGTGTTTCAACCTTGTTATGCTCAGAAGCCGGGCTCTTGGTCTTGACCTGAAGGGCCTATTATCTTTATGGTTTAAAATCTTTTCAGTAGCCTCGTTATTTGTCTAAGAAGCGTAATTACTTACTAGAAACACAAAGCTACACAGCCCCACATCCCTACAAATTAGTTTACCAGCAGACATCTAATGCCAAAGTAGAAAGCTGTATCCACCTAAGGTGAAGAAATACGGTTGAGAAGTTTCCGATACTGAATTCATTTCCATTTTTCTTACCCACAAGTTAGTAAGGTAAAGTGAAAGCTGGAGAGAAGGCAGCATAAACACTGTTACAACAGATTAAATATAAACAACACAAACAAGCTAAGACAACTGTGCGCATTACACAAGAGTATAAACAATATGCAGCATAAACTGGGAAGAGTTTCAAAACAAGTACGAACAGTACTTGTTTTGGAGGCAGACATATTTATCAAGACTGCCACTGTACAGGTTTCCTAAACTGATTTAAATTTACCACATGTAATGGGCTCTGACTGCTGTCAAGTTTTATAAAGCAGGAAGCGGCAGTGAAATTTAGAAGTTTTAGTCATAACTCAGGAAAATGCTATACAGTTTTTGCTGATTTCTGCTCATAGATAGTATAAAAAGTTTAATTGTGGCAAATTTCTGTAAACTTAAGCATTTTAGTTTGTTGGTTGCATAACTTAGAACACACATTGTATAAACTCTGACACATTTTTTTTAGGCTCTAGTTCTGGAAGTTAATTTCATCTTAATTTTCTCAATTGATGTTTAAGAAAATCCTTACATGAAGAGTTTAAAGTCATGACCATAAATATTTACATCAAAATAATATATATAAATATATATATAATATAAGAGGAATGGGGGGTATAAGACTGCGTGCATAATTGATTTAAATTGTGAAGGAACTGTTCATCCCATAACTAATTCAAAATCCCAGATTTCACAGCAAATGGCTTCCAAGTTTAGCCAATTTAATCATTTTCATTATCATAGTGATAATGGTGGCCTAATGTTTATGGGTTTAAGTCTTCCAACAAATTTGTTGCCGCCCCATCTTGAATATAGGGGCCAAGATGTGCATTGCTATTCCACCTATATCATTTACATTGATATATGTTCATTAATATGCACTGTGCTTTTTAAAGGAATAAATTCATCTTGTTTTATATATGTGGCTAGAGAGCGGCCGCATATGTAGTATGCCTTATAAGTTACTTTTGATTTAAAGATCATGAATAGCACCTTCAAATTATAAATGACAATTTAACATTAGTACATTAGTATGTATATTTTTATCATTTCCTTTTCATTATCCTGCATCAAAATGCTGATATATTCCTGATATTGTAGCAATTACTTATTGTCCGCAGATTGGACATGCAATTCTTCTGTCTCTTGACATTGACAATGAGTCAGCTAAACAAGAGGAACAGTTGGTTATAAGCTGACATTACACCAGCTGATGTTAGGCTTGAGTGTCCTAAAAGTCACACTCTCCCTACGATAAACATTTTGACATTCTCTCATTTTGTGTGCGTTTCTTCATTAAGTCCAACAATTTTAGATCCACTTCAAAGAAAGTTCCAGTTATGTCAGCTAACGGAGGCTAACTACAGCTAACAGAGGCTAACTGCAGCAGAAACAGCAGCTCTTATGGTCAGAAAAGTTCAGGATATGCTCAGCAACTCACCTCAGAATCTCAAAATAAGTAAGAACGTATCCGATGTATCACTTTTGTCCGATGACAGAAGTGATACAGGAGTGAGTTTCAGTGATCCGTCTTCTTATATTTGACTATTTTCAGAGAGTTTTACAACCTCCTCCACAATAAACGCATGTGAACAGCCAGCATATTGACAGATGAGGTAAACGACAGACTGACAGCCTACACTCACTACAGGTGAATGGCGACCAGAATTGTTTGTCCTCTAGTGGCCAGCATAGCTAGAATCATACACTTGAATTGGAGGGGGGGGGATAAAACTGAATCCAGCTGACTGCAATATGCAACCTACTGGCATCTATTACTGGAATTTTAGACGCTGTACCTATAACCTAATTAAAACTTCAACCTTACAGATGTAGTTGTTAATAGTGCAGAACTAAGTGTAAGAGAAAAAGACAATTTTAATTTTTAAAGAGTTATAAACTAAAAACACCCGAATGCATAGTTATGCTCTTGGGCGGGTTTCCCCAAATGCCCTCCTTTGTGGTTTGACAAATCAGAGAAGCTTGAAAAGAGATTTTAAAAACAAAGCATGTCGGTGGAGAAAATGCCCCTGAATTTTATTAGATTTCATCCGAATAAGAAAAACACATCCTGCAATAGTATTACTCATATTGGCACAAAGACACACACACAATGATGTTGTATTTTGCTCACATTTTTCCCAGTCATAGATCTTGCATTTCTTTTTTTATCAAAAATTGATTTTTTTTTCCCCCTAGGTTTCGCTTTCTCTCTCTTTCTCTCTCTTTCTCTCACTCACTTTGAAATCTATTAATATAACTTTATTTACACCTACTGGCACTCAGCTCATATCTGTGCTTACATGTGGCATGCAGACGGCAAGGACACACATTATGACTCACAGTCTGTAACAAATGACCTCAGCTCTTTTTATTTGTTTTGAATCCATACAGCCTTTACTGCACATTGTGAGGCCGTGACTTGGCTCATGATAAATTCACCTCCCTGTACGTGTGTGAAGAATTGCTCTCCGATATGAACCGAAGGTGATGGAAAAAATGCTGGTTTTTATTTTCAACCACGAATATTGCTTTTCTGTGGCTCCAGAGATGTATGGGCTTAAAGGGGAGCTGCCTGGGGGGAAAAAAATTGAATAAAAGAAATAGAAATAATTTCCAGGAAGGATTCCCTGATGCTGTTTGTGAAAAGACTGATGCAGATAGATGGCTTACTACATTGCTTGATAAACTGTCCGAAACATGTTATGGAGGACGGTTCTGCTGGGAAACTTTGGATACTGGCTTTCATGTTTATATTACTTTGACACGTACCACTCACCTAAATATTCTGCAGACGCCCACATGGAAACCGCATTCCCTGCCTGTAGTGGCCTTCTGCAGCAAGACTGTGTCTCCTTTCTTCCTCCCCAAACTACAAAAAAACCACACAGGTGTTGACCTGTCCTCTGAATTCTCCAGGTTCCAATCTGATCAAGTATGAAGGCTGTGGGTCTCAAAGGATCCAGTGCCAATTTCCCAGCACCAGATGGCCATGTCCATGCACACCAGAGGTCAGAGCTGTTTTGGCAGAACAAGGAGGATGTCACATTAGGGTTGGGCGATATTTTATTTATTTATGTCAGTTGAACAACTGTGAGTTCATCTTTTTTTTTAACTGACAGTGGCATTTGGCAGCTTTTAACATATCAGTAGAAGTTCCAACCTGTGTATAATAATTAGATTTTTTAATGGGACAGTACTGTCATCATGTTCTAGCCCATAAAAGTAACAGATCCTTGGAGTCTATTTTTCCAACATTTAATGCAAAAATGTAGCAATTCACCAAGTGCACAGATCATTAAGGGGAGAGCCATTATTGGTACCATTAATGATTGTGGTTGGCAACTGTATCTGACTGCTGGAACTACTTGGTTAGGTGCATTACTAGTGCAAGCAGGTAGGGACTCTGCCACCAACTTAAGCTAGTTTCTGGCACTTCCGACTAGGAATAGTAATACCCCTTGGGAATAGGAACTTGGACCCTTTAAATTAGGATTTGGTCAAGACAAGACTGTACAGGCATAGGTAGGATCTGACAATTCACTCAGCGCTATCATGCTCTTAGGCCACTTTAGGTTTCCTTTTTCCGTTTTGCTTTTTCATGTTTTTCTGTGTTTTTAGGAATGTTCCTAACTAAGTAAAGTGACCCATAACCATCTGTGTAATGGCCATAATGACAGCTGTTCAAGTTCTTTAAATTCTAAGGAAAGTGCTTCCTTGATTACCTCCTTTAGGAGAGGATAGTCTGGACCTCCCTTTGTGAAAGGAATGGTAATAATCCCATCCTACAGTTCCACAGTGCCACAATCTGTTTAAAATTTTTAGAGCGGCCTGTTAAACCAACAGCTGTAATCAAATTGGCTTTTTGTCCAGATGTTGTCTCTCCAAATCAAGATTAAGACACTCTGGAATATTAATGTTAGGAGTTGTATTGCCACAGTTTCGGATCATCCTTCATTAATTATTACTTCAGATCAGCTGGGATCGACTCCAGCCACCACACTCCTAAAGCTGGATAACTGAATAAGTAAATAAGTGATGGTCGCAAAAAGCTTTAGCAAGAAGGAGTAAAAAAATTACACTGGATCCTGTCATTAGCATTAATATTTTTCACTCAATATGGTCATTTATATGACCTTCATTAAATAACATTAGAACACTCTGGAGTGAAGCAAGATTAAGGAGTCCATATTTAGGGCATAGTAGTTTCAATATTAAGGACACCTGCCTCCTGATTGTTAAAGAGTTTAGTGTAAGTGCAGTCTCTGCAAACTGCAGTGACCTCTACCTAAGTTCTTATAGATTTTCCTTAACATCTTTCTTTGACCTCATGAAGTCTGCTGTTGAGGTCGAGGAAAAGTCATTAGGTGCAGGAGGTGGGAAGTAATTTCCTGGACTATTCAGCTGTACCCTGTCTTCCTTGCTTTCCTTCTTGCCTACCACATTTGCTTTGTTTGCGTTGCTTTGTTTTCTTATTTTGTTAATTAGTTAGTTTTCCTCCCACTAGCTTGTAGCAGTTTTTGATGTACTGTTTAAAATCCTTTAATTTAACTTCCTGCTTTCAGTCCTTTCTTCATGTCAGCCATTGGTTGCATATAAGAACTTTGTGACATATGTGACTTTTACACTCAGGGGTCATACTAATAACAGTCTCTGTTACAGCCTGTGTACAACTCCCCAAGTTTAGCTCAACACAATATGCAAACTAAACCAACAAAACACACAAAAAAGCCTAAAGGCTGATGTAGCTTTCTTTTGCCCAACACCTGTTCACATATTTTGACAGAGCAGCCTGACAGCTTTCTTGTCCATTTTCCTCTGAGACTGTCTAGAATGGCCACTGTTGGAGTGTATTTTGCTGTTAAAATGTTAGTCATGCAAGTTTAATCCTGTCAATAAATACATACTTATCACTGCCCTCAAGGAAAATTGCAAGTTGATGGCCAGACTGTGGCATTTTTAATATTAGAAATTAACAAATGTAAACTCTTCTTTTCACATTGTGTGATTACGTTTGAGCTCCGGGGTGACATTTTCCAAAATCAGGATGCATAAATGCTTCTTACAGTGCTCGTTAGCATCTGACTCTAAAATGTTGGATGTCAGAGCGTCCTTGAACACAGCACCAAGGAGAGTTGGCAGAATGGCTCCTTCTGGCAAGAGTATTACTACACTAGTATAAGATAATCAAGGCAATAAAAAAAGGCAGGATTAAATTGTCCTACTAAATTAAATGCAAGCCAATTTCAGTCTAGAATGTCAAAATAATTATACAAAGGTGTGTTTTGGATAATGCTTGGCATTAATACAAAGCATATCCATGGGATGGTGTAACCAAGGAATAACATTAGGCAGATAAGAGAGCTATTCTCTTGTGCTTTAAGGGTTTGGTTCTCTGCAAAGGTCAAATTAGTGGCGTGATATTGCATTTAAATCCTTTGCCGTGGAGTCTTAAAATTAGACAGTTATTAACTAGTTATGGTGTCCTCTATGTGTGGTACAAGTGGTTTCAGGGGACTTCGATTTGTAAATGAGCTTTGTGCAGCCTGAGTCTGCAGGAGTTGGATCATTACACTGCTGACCCTCCCATGTGACAGGCGTTTGGCTTGTGTCAGCACAATTTCTGAAGCAATGAATGAAAGCATGAAACACACAGGGACAAAGAGGCACATGTGCAACTTTGACATTTTTTTTTTTTTTTCATGCAAACACACTTTGAAGTTTAAATCTCTCTCATCGCCTCTGATCTCTGACAGGAAATAAAATGTAGACATTAATGACAATTTATGAGTGCTGCAGTGGTTGCATTCCTTCTTAAGCATCATTTTATTACCATAAGTCCCATCTAACAGAATGGTAGGGTAAACTACCTTACCACTTCTATCCCAGTGGTTTTCTCCCCAAGGGCTACTAAGCCGAGCATTCACTTTACAGCGATGAGTCTTTCAAAAGTGTCACTTTCCTATTGTTTCCTATTCATTTCCCCTCCTCTTCCCCTCTCTGTTGCTGTCTTCTTGCTCTGCCCCTCCCTGCCTGTCTTTCTGTGCCCTGTGTCCTCTCTCTCTCTCACTAAAGCCCTATCTTTATTTTCCCTCTCCCTCATTCTCTCTTGTCAAACAGACAAGTAGAGGCCTCCCTAGTGTTCTCCCCTCCATGCAGTAGTTTGTCTTTTTGGCTCCATCTAATCCATTAGTAATCCATTTCAGGGGCTGTCAGCCACATAGAAGCTGCAGAATGCAGCCTGCACGGTTTATCTGACACAGTTTGTCAGACCTGCACTGACCGGTGAAGGCCTTGAATGGAGCTCCAGCAGCAGTTGGAAAAAGTCTGAAATATACACACTGCTGATGAATACTGTAATGTCCTGTATGTCAATGTAAAGAAGATAGAAGAGGCATCTATTGGGGGTGGGGTTGTTCCAAGCAAAAATGTACTGAAGGTGTTTTTGGGTTAGGGGAAAAGGAACATTTTCTTCTTTGCAGCCACGTGTTCTGTGATTTTCACATTTACTTTGTGAGTTTTTAGTTCTTGTTTATTTTATTTTTTTCTATTTCTCTCTCTAGTAGCTAAAAGTAGCTGCTTTGGCTGCTAAGGTACAAAGGTTCAGAGATACACAAGTAACATGCTTCCTATGCAGTAGATCCGGAAAGGACAAGATAACTTAAAAAGCAAGCAAAACAAACAAACCAAAAAAGTTTCCTTGTTGAAATCATAAACTATCAAACACAATTTTCCAACTCATTAAACCCATGGTTTTCTCTACTGCCGCCTTCATTTGATACAGCCACTTTTGCTTATGGTGACTGTCAGCCAGCGCCTGCTAGCTTGCTACAGTTGGCTGCAACTGACAATGCACTCTGTGAGACGACTGCATGGCTTTTCTTTACTTGCTGCCACTGTTTCACTGCAGTTTAGAAAGTCAGCGACATGCATGGTGGTGTCCTTAAGGCAACTGACTCGAGAGAATGAAGACAAATTCAATGAGCCATTATCCAGTAATTGCAGCAAGAGTGACTCCTGCTCAGCCAAACGTTGCGTAGCTTTGCTGTAAAGTTTCACTGAAGGTGAACCAATGCTTCCCTATTATTCATTGTAAATGGTAAATTAACTGCATTCATATGGCACGTCTCTATTCTCATTGAGTCCTCAAAGTTTACTCACTCACACACACATTCATTCTCTATCTTATTCAAACAAATCAGGCAGCATTTTAGACCACAGGCACTAAAAGAAGTCTTTGAATATATACTCTTTGTTTTTCACCTATAAAACAATGTTAGCACTCATCCGTTTGGGATCCAGCCTTTATACACAGACTAATCCCAGCTGTTCTAACATGTAAGCTTGCTTGGTAAGCAGAGGTTTGTGAAGCTTTAGATTCCAGGTTGTAATCCTAACTGAGTCAATTTAGCATACAGCTTATTATAAATTACAGGCTGTTTCTTGCAAAAAGCTGACATTCAGTCATATATTTCTCGCTGTTCTGTTTTGCATTTACAGTGCTTCCCAAAATGAATGCCGCTAAGCTCCACAGGCCACATTTTGCATAAGTTGTTTTGTGGCAGACTTTGGGCGTAAGCTGAAAAGCATATTTTCTGTTCTCCTTGACTGGGACAGCATTTGTATTATAGATGGCATTCGGTTTGCATAAGTGTGTTTACTGCTGTTTGAAGGATTTTAATAAATATTGCAAACTGATTAAAGTGTGCTTTGTTGGTGTCACAATTAGCCTCAAGAGAGCCACTTATAAAAATTCAAAATTCAAATCAAAATCTGAAGTGTTAACACAGCTACTTGCAATACATTATTAATATCTGGGCTCTCCAATATCAGCTGCTTAAGCTTTAATGATGACTGTTATTGTTTTAAACATTTGCTCATGTGTAGGCAGGTGATGCAAATCTGATTGCTTTGAGTGAATGTGTGGGGGGTTTCATTAATGACTATGATCAAGTAGTTCCCAAGCGGGCAACTATTGCAGTTGTGCACACACCCACTCTTGTCCACACATAATTTCTGTCTCATCATTTAATGTAGTTGAGGGGCACAAGCAGTTATCCTGCAAAAGCGAGCATCTCCTCGGCTCACAGAGAATGAGAAGAGCCTCGCCTCTTATGGATGCAGGCAATTTAATGATGACTGCAAAGGACATCAAAAGAAGATTTATCATATTTTATTGGCTCTGCCATTGTGAGAGATGAGTTCCTGACAAGGCTAAAATTATTATTATTATTATTACATAAGCTTCTGCTAAGATTAATCACGTCTGCAGCATCTGGAAAAAGTTATGAGAGAGCAAAACACATTGTACTGCTAAAATTATTTATTTTTTGTTGATTTTATCCATTATTTGACATCACTGAAGTTTGGCGTTAATAGTTTGGAAATCTAGTTTTTGTCAGTTATGTTTATTTGATTGTGACGTTTTTTGTATGCAGTTAGAGTAATTGCTTGAAATTCTTTGAACAAACCAGATTTGGTTGAATACACCCTCTGTACTGAAACGTTTCTCTGTCACTGGCTTTTATTTGAAAATGAAATTAGAATTAGAACACTTTAATATGCTTGGATAAGACTTTAATAGTTTAATAAAATATTTGAACAAACATTTGTGGAAATGCTCATTTAGGTTTGGGGGATGTGTCTACATGTATTCTTATGACGTTTGAAAGCAGATGAGTCCCTGAAATGCCTCCTACACTTTTGACAAATGTACGATTTCTCTAACGCGTGGATTCGCTGATGTGTCTTCAGTTGTGATGACTGACTGAATCCCTTGTCACATTCATCACAATAGTATGGCTTCTCTCCTGTGTGGATCCGCTTAGGTCTCTTCAGATGTGATGACATACTGAAACCCTTTCCACACTGATCCCAGGAGTAGGGCTTTTCTTCAGTGTGGGTATGCTCATGTACCTTCAAACTATATTAGTGAGTAAAGCTCTTGTTACGCTCATAAAAGAAGTAGGTTTTCTCTCCTCTGTGAATACGCTGATGACGCTTCAAATTTGATGACTGACTGAAGTGCTTGTCACACTCATTGCAGGAGTTGAAATAAACTAACAAAATCCTAAACTGGGGAAAGCTAAACATAGGAACACAAGATACTTAGAAAAAGCAATATAGAAACCTGAAGGAACCTGGGACTTGGAAACCACGAGGAGAGAAGCAGATGAAGCAACAAGGAACAAAGGAAAACACACACAATATAGGGTAACGAGGGAATACACAACAGGAGGGACACACAGCTGAACCTAATCTGACATGACGAGACAAAAGGGAAGCAAAACTCAAAACACTGAAGATGGGACGCAAGAATGTCAAAGTAAAACAGGAACCAAGAGACATTCACAAAGATGCAAACTTGACACTGTGACATGGAGACATGAATGACTGGGGGAACAGAGAGAACGTGACACACGGCGACAAGCGTAACTAAATGTTGAACACAGAGAAGGCACAGTGACAGGAAACTAGGAACTATAAATATAACACAAGCAGATAACAATAAAGAGAACCAAAACCATGACAAACAACAAATCAAAGAATATAACTTAAACCAGAATTACACATATTGGGTCACAGAATCAGTACCATGGCAAACATTTTTGATTTGATATACTTCCTAATTACAAAGAATGAAGTGTCGTGAAGAAAGTGAAATGGTTTCCCCTTAGACAGCATGCTCATTACCTCAACAATATTTTGCATATTAAGTGTGCATATTTTTAAAACCATTTACATGTGAGTTAAACAAGCTAGTTACAAGATAAAACAAAAACAACACAATCCCATTCACATGACCCTAAATGCATATGTGAACCGAATATTTTTATATATATATATATATATATATATATGCTGAATGCCACATTAACTGGTCCCCTTGCCCCTTTCGGTTATACCACTGCGAAGTTGACCTTTGACCTTCACGTTAAAGGATTTGGTAGACATAATTAGTGTATGAATTCTAGAGTAATGGGTGGTAAAGAGAGTGTTTGGCTTCAACTCTAATGTGTTTCTCCTTGTCAAATTTCATTCAAGCCTATTACTCTGTATCACACATGAGTACACTAACATGTCTTCTTCTAGTGTAAAGCAGGTTATTATATGACAAAAGTAATGGCTGGACTGCAAACAAAAGCCAGAAATGTAAAGTCAAAGAAAACAGAGCATGTTACACAGCCTCAAATACAGATGTCAGCATATGTAGAAGTAATCTCTGTGAGTTCAGTAGCCATTTTGGAACAAATTCAGGCAGTTATTTAACAGCTTTGACTTACAGTAAATAAATGGGGAGAGCGCAATAACTACATTTAGATGATGACTGGGACATAAAAACTGCTTGTATTAAATCATTGAATCTGATTGAAATCAGTTGAACCTTATGAATACAAAAACAAAGACTACATTAATCTAAATGTTTACTTTTAATAATGAGTAAACATGACTGGCAAAGCACACAGCTCAAACTGCCATAAATCTCTCCTGTGAAGCAGAGTTCATATGTTTTGCCTGTGTATTGGCTCTTTGGGGTTAGGGCTTGACCAGCTGCCATCTTTACTCTATTTCGCTATAGGTTTATATTCGGCTTTCTTGGAATGCATGTCTCCTCCTTATATAACAGGTCAAAGGGACTTTCCTCTGCCAGTGTCAGCATTTGCTGCTGGTGCTCATCTTCCACAAATTCCTCCATCAGTGAATCGGCTCTGACAAACATAAAGATAACAAGTTAGAGAAAATGATTGAATTACTGCCATAAAACAACACCGATGTTAGGACTTATCACTCAGGTACATGAATGAATAACCACATATTAACCTTTAAATATTAACTTGAAAATAAGAAGAAATATTTTTAAGTAGCAATAAGAAAGATAATTTCAAATTTACAGACTTTTCATCTTAAGGCTGTGCAGTTTTTAAAGAAAAACTGGATGTGAAACATGAATTTAATTTAAATTAAAATAAAGAGAAGTGCAAAACACTGTGAATGTCCTTTGATTTACTAGAACTACTACTAACCATAAGTTACAAATTAAACAAGTGAAGAAAGTTTGTCTTTTCTTACCGCTGGGATGTAAATGAAGTTTGATTCAGTCCTGTTTAATGGTCGTCTTCACAAAGTTCACAGAGCTCTGAAAGATGCACTGATGGTTCCCATGGTAACCAAAGTTGACTTCACTTCAAAAGGTCCCAGAAGTGAATTAAAAAAAAAAAAAAAAAAGCAGGAAAATGAAACAACTGGAGTCCAAGCTTTGTTCTACAAAGTACAGACCAGGTTGTCAGTGTTATGAAGGTTGTTCACTTCTTACCTGCAGACCTAATCTGCTCTGGAGCCTGAAATGTTTAAGATAAGAGATTAGCATTAGCACAATTACTGCCTGCTGACCAATCAAATCTTTAGAAATACTGTTGCCATTGCAGTACACGGTCTTTTCAGTACTAGTTTCACACGTTTCGCACGTTTTGAGATGTGAGAGATTTGTGACTTTAGCGTGTTTGGAGTGTGTAGTTAGTGTGTAGTGTAGTCGATAGTTTTGTTTTGTTTGTCAGAACAATGAGGTGACAGCTGAATGTCACAGTTGCTGCCAAAAAGCCACCAAAGGCAGATTGCAATGGAAATGCCGTCTCCAGGTGGAAAACAGGAGTGGTACACCTCCTGCTGTCAGACCTGCAGGTATCAGGCTTGTGATGTTCTCCTTTATCTTATAGTGGACAGAAATTATTTTTTGAAGTGGCACAAATAATTTGTGTGACTTCGTATTTGATGCAGATTGTTCTGTAAATAGTTTGAAATGTTTATACAAAAAAACCCTGCCTTGGCTGCATTTTTAGGTAAACAGCCGCACTTAACTTTGTTGTTTGTAAAACTTGTGCACAGGTTTTTACATTTTACAATTTATATTTGGATTTCAAGTTATTAAAATGATTCATTAAACATGTTTGTGGTTGTTACAGTAAAAAATATAACTTCTACTCAGATTGTATGTTTTTTTTGTCAGATTTTAGATCAATTGTGTTAATACAGTATTTGAAAAAATAACTGTAAATTCAATACATGTGAGGCTGTGCTGAAAAGAATGATACCAAACAAGACAAGATAAATAGTATATAAAGGTGAAATGTAGAGGTAAAATAAAAAAGTAGTCAAAAACAGCCAATTATACCCTGGACCCCAGAGGGTTAACTTTTCAATGAGTAAACTGACTGGGAAGCTATTGCAGTGCTTGTATCTGTATTTAGACTAGAGATGGCACGATACCACTTTTTTATGTCCGATACCGATATCATAAATTTGGATATCTGCCGATACCGATATGAATCCGATATAGTGTGTTTTTAATCAATAAAACTGTTTTTTTAATATATTGCTGCATTTTGTATAAGTTCATACTCAAGTTTAAATAAACAACAGCACTAAAGCTATTCTGTTATACCTGTATGCAAAAAAATACACTGCACCCAAAATATTTCATAGTTCAGCAAAACTGATCAATCTAATAAACTTAAACCTACTCCATCCTTCCTATTCTGGTATTTTAAAGAGTACTTAGCAGAAATATTAAGCAACCTAACTAATAGGGTTGCAAACTCCCAGCAAAAAAAATAGGGAACCACCCCCCACCCTCCACCTCATGATGCTTAATCAACGTAATCAACTTTAATTTGATGCAGGGTGAAAAAAAATGCACAGAAATAAATTATTTTTCAAGAATAATTAAATAGATTCAACATCTTTCTTCAACAGAATTGCAGACTGCACAGATGGTACCTTCCCAAAGGAAAAAGTACTATAGCTTACTAGGGTATATTAGACTTAACAGTTACTATATACAGTAATGGACTTCTATACATTTTACATCAGATTAAAACTTTGGGTGTAAGATTCAGATAATTATTTATTAAAAACTAGACATTTTAAATGAGAATAAGAAAGAAAAGTATGTCTTTGTGCCCCCTTTTCCTTGTTAATGCCCTATCGGCCCCCCTGGCTAAACTTTGCTAGATCTGCCCCTGCACAGTTATCAGCCGTCAGCTACTTCAAAAAAGATCCTGGTGTAGAAAGTAATATTAAATAAATTCTAACGACAGCTTATCAAGCTTAAACGTGCTGCTGTTGTTCAGCCGATGGTTTCCTCTTTCTGGTGCAAAGTGGGCCAAAAACAAAGAAGAGAGACGGACTCGCGACAGAAAAGCCGATCAGCTGATCATTGATCAGTTTCATGATTGAAGTAGCAGCAGGAGACGAAGGGAGAGAGAGAGAGGCAGTCGCTCCATATATCGGTTGTTAAGCTTAACGCTAGAATGCTTTACAAACACTCAGAGATGAACTTACACACTTGCTTTACTTCTCTCTGGGATAACTTCCTCGGAGATGAAATGCCGGATTGGTAGTGAGGCTACAAATACACACAGCTGCTCTATCACATGACGCATACTGCTCCGACGTGCTACGGTTATGAGCTGAGTTACACCGTGTCGCAAGTTTTGTGAGGTGCTTTTTTGATATTTAATGGATCGGATTACATTTTTTATTTCTCTCCGATATCCGATCCAGTAATTTACGTCAGTATCAGACCGATACCGATACGTAATATCGGATCGGTCCATCTCTAATTTAGACTCTTATAAAAGAAGGCTAACCCAATCCACAATGCCAATATTAGTCTCCCTAAGATGACATTTACCAGGGATCATGGCTGATGTTCACCAATTTTGCAGTCATTAAATCTAAAAAAATAAAATAAAATAAAACAGAAAAAAATGCAATAATATCTAATATTGGACGTAGACACACTGGTTTCTGGACTGTTGTTTTGAACCTGCTGTCAACCTTGAACCTGCTGTCTCAGAGATGTCTTGTTTTATATAAAACAAAAAGAAAAAATCCAGTATATACAATTTTGCCAAAAAGGGAAAACAGCTATAGAAACCATATTTTTGTAGCAGGGTGTCTTTATGTTTATTTCTGTTGTAAAGTTGGCCATTTTGCCTTTGAACTCTAAAGGGATTGACTCACTTTTGGAGTCAGCCTCAATGGCTGCTAAATGTACTGATGGTTTTTTTGTTTGTTTGTTTTATGGTTTTTTTGCATTTTTCATCCTCAGAGGATGCTGCCTGTTATAAACATCTGTTTCAGAATCAGCCTGCACATTCATTATCACTTCTTCCCAGTAAATGCAAAATACAAAAAAAAAAAAAAAAAAAGAAAACATACTGACTCAGCCCAGCTGTATATCTTGAGTGCTGGCGTTATGCACACACCTATACTCTCAGCTGCAGTCTTAAGATCTAAAATCAGGTACTTACTTATCAGGACACCCCACTATGCTTTAGCACTAATGGTTGAATAAACAATTTAGCACTGATTGTTCCCTCAGCAGCATCTCGTACAGAGGTGTCGAATTACCTCAGTTCACCCTCCATCACCCCACTACACTCCCGCATCATCTATATCTCCAAACTCCTCTCACTCATTAGCTTAAGCTCTCTAATCGTACTGATAAGGGTTAGCATCATGAAATTTAAATAAGTTAATTTGCTGCTCATAAAGACTCTCCTGGCGTAGGTTGCCTCTGAGCAGACAGTGAAAGCTAAACTTGGCCTGCGAATTTCCCTGGCCTCCATTAGGTCCTGTTAATGTGCGGGCCATTCCGCAGTGTTTGGAGACAGAGGGACTTAAGGTTGTTTTTGTTTACATGCAGCTGCTGGGAAGTACGGATTGTAATGGCTCTGGGTGTGGCAGCTGCTTCATAAATGGAAAAGGCTGGTGGGCTGTCTAGGCAGACAGTGGTTTGCTGGTGGAGCAGCTGTACTGTCTGTGATAGAGAAAACGTCAAGCTCAGCAGCCACCGAACAGCTAACTAGCTGCCACGGGCTACCTCAAAAATGATGTTCGAACATCCGATGGGGCCAGCGCTGGGCCTTCACAGGAAACCCTCAAGGGTGGAAACGGCCAAGAGATTCTGGAGGGTGAGTGATGAAAATGAGTGTTTGTGTATGGAAGTGAGTCTGTATGCCGTGTAAAAGAATGCAGCCGGGTAGAGGATATAAAGTGCATCGCCGTTGAAGAGAATTTTGCAATCAATTGTAGAGTTGTGCAAGAAGCCTTTGGAACAGCTGGAGCAGCAGATCTGCATCCTACTAACTGAAATATTGAAACTATGCATGCTGCTGCTTTGAAGAGATTAAAAGAGATCTATGTCTGCTCTTTGTGTACATCATCCGTTTTCTACGTTATCATTTGAGAGGGGAAGGACGGGTTACTGGAGTTTCAAAGAAAAATCACTGCTGTGCATGTTCCTTAAATATCTCTATGTCTCCTTAAAAAGCTTTATTGTTGTCTAGAGAGCCATCCCGTCTCCCTGATAAAGACTTGTCTTTATCGCTCCCAGCAAATCAGTCTAATGAGCCTGTAAAAGACCAACTTCTGGTCCCTTTGAAAAGCTGCCTTCAGAAAAAGAAAAGTATCCCTCAGATCAAGCTCAGCCAGCCTCAAAGTTTGTCCATTTCTTTAAAGGTTATCCCAGGAGAGGTGGAAACCTAATGAAACTCGATCTCGTCTGGAGGTTGGATCAAAATGCTACATAGGGTGTTTGGAGCACCCGCTGGAGCCAGTCAATATTGCATTCCCTCAGGATGATGGCTTTAAAAGGGTAAAGAGAGACTCTTTCTGCTCAAAGTAGAGTGCTGAATACAGATTCATGTAGTTTAGGAAACTTAACTGGCTGCCTCGTTAGAATGGACTTAAATCAGGAGTGTGTCTTTATCCTCATCATCTCCCTTGCTTTGCTTTCGTTTCTCTCCAGCCCACATCAATCTTGCCTTCTTCCAATACCCAGAGGCTTTCCCTTCAATTTAATCTCTATCACTCATCGTATGCGCAAGCTCAACTCTCTCCATCACACACTGCCGACCTTTACTCTCCACTATTTGATTTGCACTATGTCGTGCTCCACCCCACTTGACTCCACTCTGTTGAGTGTCAATCAAGACAGGTCTGCATGGACAACAGGCTGTGCACTCCAGCTCAGACCTCTTTAGTGTTTTTGTAATGCGCACAGTTAGTGTTCTTGCAAATTCTTTTCATTTTCAACTGAGTGCTTTTCAGGGACAGGTACCCTCGCAACCTGCTGAGCAATATTTTGTGATGCTATGTTGAAAATTCCCATCCTGTACCACATTTCACCTTTCTTTACAAAACCATACAAATTCCTGTTTTCCTTCCCAAAATTAAACTTTGCCAATGTCTATAGAACACAAAATTGGGTCTGAAACAAATCTTTTATCAACACGTGGTGAACTCTGTATTCAGAATCAGAATAAGTATCATGTACACCTACTGTGGTTATGTTTTACTCACAATTTATGATTACATACATGGCTTCCTGCATCAAACTCTAACAAAAGCCCATGAAGCTCCTTGGTTTTACTAGGCATTTACTAATGCCTTTATCATCTTTCCTTTCAACTCTTTTTTAAGTTAAGCTATTACATTAAGCATTTTCTTTACCTTTTCATTTATTGTCCATATACTTTTTTGTTACACCTTTCTCATGTTTACAAGTAAAGTTCAGCATGACTCCTAAAAAGTCCATCTTCAGTTTTCTTTTTTTTAAAGCTGCCCTAATCAATATTTTTCTATTATCTATTATTTCTATTTCTATTATAATGGATTGAAGGTTTATCTGAAATCTGATGCTTGTTGCTTGTAGTGAGAAAAGCCACAGAGAATTATTGCCCTGCTCAGCACTTACCCTCAGCTGCAGAGCGCTTGTTCATGTCTTTTAGCTCATTGTCTTTGTTTTCTGGTCAACACCTCTGCTATTTGGCTTCATTCTCTCAATATGATGTGTGTTGTTGCCGCCTGCCGTGTCTGGATAGCTGACCACTAGTTGATCATTTTGGTGCTGAATTCTCTGATTATATTTGGTGGAGACCAACAAAACGCTGGTAAAGTCAGCCTGAAGTGTTCTGAGTTGTAAAAAATGTAGGGCCTTGACTCAAAAACATCAAAAAACAGTCAAACAAAGTCATCTTCTTCAAATCTGCCAACAACAAACATCATTATCCATTCCAGACTGACCCAGTTTTGATGTGGAGGATTATCGCTGGTGATGAGAGATGATAAGGCAATGACCCAGAGACTAAAACACGTTCAAGTTGAAGACTTTCAAAACCAGAAAGCGGTGCATTATTTAAGGAGTATGCACGTTGCATGGCGTTTTGTTTTACAACACAATACACTGAAAATAGAGCGTTTTGCACAGTCAATACAATTGTCTCTGATCACCAGCCCCACACATTAGATTTACCACCTGCTATCCTCCTTGGGTGAGATCCAGCACTTATCACAGATGCACAAGCAGAAATGAAGGAAGCAGCCAAATCACTGTGAGGTGATGATCTTAAAGTTCGAGATCAGACAAATTTCCACAATTTGTCTGTGATACATGAGTTGTATGTGTGGTCTGCCTTACAGAGATTTTTGTTTGTTTCTTTGACTACAAAAGCCAAAAATCCAATTTATGATTTTGTTTTTCCTTGAATGCGGTTGGTGCAGTTTTATTGATCATTCCACTTGGTTCAGGGTCTTAGCTTCTTAAATAGCCAGTTATTTAGTTGAAAGTCCATGTCAATAAAGATGAATAAAAGTCTTCAAGTTCCATTTGTAGTTCTAAATAGATTCCTGGTACTTTGTGCAATACGGTGAAATGTCCGTCGCACATTACAGCAAAGTGTGAAATGTGGTGAATCATAAGCCGGATGAGTTATTACGTCACTGACGTTCTGGTTTTAGGAAAGCAGCAGCTTATGTAGTCTTTTCAGTCTATTCATCACAGCACACTTTTATTATCTTGAGACATTTCTCTTCCACTGGTATCTAGGTATCGTCATAGGCAAATTAATAATCAATGGTTAATACCACAGTGATTTTTACAGTGACTACCATATCCGAAGGCGTATGTTTGTTCATTTTTGACATGTCAGCATGAATTTAGACACATGAACTCTCATATATTGCTGTTCTAGCAAGCTTCTTTGTCCCTCTTAGGGAAAAAAAAGTCGGTGCATAGAATCCCAGTCATGTCAGGGTCAGCTGAGTAATCCGCACATACCAGTTTCACCCACTCCTTTCTACAGCACCAGCTAAAAACAGTTTAGTATCTAAAAGATAATTTTCCATTACCTTTGGTTATACTGAAAGTTTCTAAGGCAAAGTGCAAGGCATTCCATGGTCATCCGAGTTCTCTTTTCCTTTTCTGTTGAACTTAACGTTTGAAGAAGTTTTGTTTATGTGTGCAGTTTGCAGAGCTTCTCGTCAGGCTTCCAGCAGAAAATATAAACAGAAGAGTTCAGTCTGTACAATGCATCAGATTTCTGAGTCTTCTGTAGCCTTGAATGTGTCAACTAACAACTTAAAAAATAATGTTTTCTAGTATGTATAGACGGCTGCAGGGTGCTTGTGTGTGTAGATGTACCATAACCAGGAGGTTACATGTTAAGTCCTCACTAGACAGTCTCTGTCAATCAAGAGTTTTAAAGCTTTTGAAAAACACTTTCTCCTTTTCTTTTTTTGTTTTAAGATTAAAATTTAGATGCTGCCAATGTATCATTTTGCATCGTCTAGTCAGAAAGTTACAAAATCCACTGGGTTCCTGAGTAGCTCATGCATTGAACAGATTTGGTTTCATGTCATTAACACTGCGGTATTATTGTGAACTCTGCTGCAGTGGATTTTGCATCTCAATTTGTCCTTGGTGTATTTCGTCCTCTACACCTTTCAGTCAGCTCTTTTGTTGCATAGTCAACAGCCGTTTCCTTTTTGAGCCTTTCCCCCACTTTATATGTGATTTCTGATTATTGTATCTGCCCCAAGAAACCATTGTTACCTTGGAAGAGAAACAGGAGCTCTGTCTGATGATGTCTGGATGTTGTGATTTTCTGCAAACTTGGCATTGTTCCTACCTACCCTGATGAACTGAACTACAGGAGTAAAAACACTGCAAAGTTTGAAAAGTCCAAACTTTCTAAATGATGTACAGTGTGTCTGAGTTCAATGTAGAATGACAGTGTACTGTAAGCTATGTTTGGGCAGGAGAAGCTGGTAGGGAAACCAGAGCGAGTGTGCTCAGTCAGCCTGTTCGGTAAGTCAATTAAATGTGGCATCAGATCTCTCACCCACTCTCGGCTTGTTACAGGAGACTGGTCAACTCACTTTAAGTGATGTGTATGTCATAGTGTGGTGGATTGAAAATTGAAAATGGGAAAATTTGAAACTGTGGCCTGAACAGGGTTCAGAATTTCCAGCTTTCTAAAAAAGCAAAGCAAGCACTGTTTTTATCACAGTGTACAGACTAATATTCTCTCAGATAGCATTCAGCAGATGATCTGAGACATACTGATTTGCAATTCCAACTTGTTTTTCACCATTTTTGTCCCCAGACATATGCATTTTATGCGTGTCTGCTCCCTGTAATTTGACTGTGGCAGAGTCTGCCTTGTACCTTGTCTCGTGTTTTTTCATCAGCTCATAAAACAGGAACAATGCATTTCTCCTCATTTATCAATGCCTCCACTCCCCCTTCCTTCTTTTTCCTGCTCTTTCTTCTCTTTTGTTGGAGTGTTTGAGCTGACAGGATGGTATTGTGTGTCTGATTGCGGCAAATCTGTGGCAAATGTCATTTTATTATGTCACTGGTTTCCTCCTGTTCCTATACAGAAGCAAAAAAACCTCATGGTGGTTAAATGGAAGCATGTGCATCACTTGTACCTTTATAAAAATAACTTGAAATGAATATACTCCTGCAACAATTAGTCAATTAATTAAACATTCAAACAGCGGAAAATTAGCAGCTTTTTAATTGGGAGATTGATTAGGCGTTTAATGAGGCACTTGAGAGATTCTGCACATAATAAGCATAATTTGCAGATCATGGAGTGTACTTTTGTGTCTTTTGATTAGAGCTTGATTCTCACAAAAAATTAGAGTATCTCACTTTGATTTATTTGTAGTCATTCTTTGTTAAAAATACTGCAAGCAGATGGATGGATGGAATCAACCTGAACTGTGTTCGGGTACATTCAGTTAGTGAGTAATTAAATCTGATAGGCAGTTTAATACAAAATACTGTCAAGCAAGATCATTTTTCCTGTGCTGCCATGGAGACAGTAAGTACAAGGTCCAGCCTGCACACATCCTTTTTCCCTTTTCATCCCCGAGATGCCCTCATGCATGCAGATGTCAGTTAAGTTGCAACTGCCATACTTCAACATCTAGCTAGCTTTACAGCACAACAAATATTAGCAAAACAAAAACACTGTTTCGGTCCAGTTTGGCACATGATGCGTCTGCTAGCTAAATGTACAGTTGTTGTATTTACAAGTGACATTTGATAAACCAAACATCTTAGCTTCTTTTTCTTTTTTTTATTAATGTTCATGCGTTTATCGTGTTCTACTGAGGTTATCTGGTTATTTCATACAGAGAAATCACAACAAGGGTAATTTACTGTTATTCGGCAGCTAGGTTAGTAAATCCAGTCTTAACTGAGTGATTTTCAGTACTGTGGTAGAGTTTGCAGATATGCTTCACTGATGCAGGCAAACTTTGGCGTCCATGATCACTGCTAGGTTAGGTTCAGGGTTGCAGAATAGACATTTTATATATGAAAGATTGCACTGAAAGAATTCTGAATTTAAAATGAAGAAAATGGTGGTATTTGTATAACTTCCAGGGGGAAAAGCTTTTAAAGTGTTACTTGTGGACAAAGATGAGAAACTTTAAGTTTATTTATGTGGTTTTGTCCTGTTAACCACTGAAATGAAAGATAATTTTGATGATGCTTAAAACTAAAGCCCCAAATAAGTGCCCAGGTGCAAATGACAGCTGAGTGACAGAACTTGCTTTTAGATTTGGTACAAGTTATTAGTTTAAAATTAAACTCAGCAAACCACAGCTTGTCCACAAAGAAAAGATAATTTTGGAGTATTTTTTTGACTGCAAGATGTAGGTGCAAGATTATTTACATATAGATTATTTATAGAACTATACATTGGGCCATCATTACAGGCTACACAAGAAATTCAGGGGTAAACAACCACATCACGAACCCATGTGTACATAATTGCAAGCATAATTGTGTAGTGTGCTCGCACTACACAGAAATGTAAACAAGTGCAAGCAGTAGCTGTCTTAAATAGCACAGTATGCAAAGCGAGAGAGACATTTTCTCAAGGTGCACAGCTGCATTAATGAACTAAGAACACACACAGACACACACACACATACTGAGAAAGTGTGTGCAGAATATTCTCAACACATTTGCAATTTTCCAGAGATAATATTTTAACATTAGAACTGCCAAGGGGGTCATTTTGACCCCTTTGGATTTTACGAATACTGGAACGCCGATAAATTAAAACCCCATCATCTCAAATTTCATGACTTTCCTAAAGTTGGATCATTGGTCATATAGTGAATTTGGAAGTGTGTGGGGGGTGAAGAGAAAAAAAACAGACCACTTATGTCATTACAGCCATTTTGAAAAATTAATTTAAAATAACCATTGTCCCATGTTGCCTAGCAACACATATTATTTACACACATTTTGACATGAAGGCTGCTATAACTTGAGCCAAAGCCAGCTACTGTAGATGTGATCGATATATAAATATATACAGGACTTGAGCTTGATAAAAGATGAATAATTACTGCAGGCTTGTACAGTCTTCCTCCCACCCCCAACAGCTCTACTGTTAACCCTAACTACATAAGCTCAAAGAGGCATGGGGGTGCCGGTCTTCTCCAAAATCATGTCAGTTTCCATCATCTGGGGTCATGGTAGTTACATCTGCTTCTGTTATTACCAGGATCATTGGTAAGGACCCCCAGGGCCTGCCCATTAATGGTGCTTACATATTTACATCACTGTGTAGTCAGTGCATGCTCTATTACCTTGGCGTTTAGCTACCAAACCTTACCCTGTGGAGCTATTGTAGCTTCCTCACAGCTAAAACATTCATCATGTATTAGCTGTAAGGGTTGCAGGATGGTGTTGTCCTTTTTCCCCCATTTGAGCCACAGGCCCATAACTCAGCTGATATCAGTCTGAGAATTAATGTGTACATGTAATTTATGACCCACTTAGATGGAGTTGGTGCTTTACAGCTTCATACAGTATTTATACACATTGTATACTCAACCTCACTCTCAGCATATGGTCAGATAAGGAACCAAGCCTTATACAGCAGTGTCTTTGAGTATTGATGGAGATATAAAGAGATGGCAGACCTTGTAAAACTTTTGGCTACTCTGTAGAAAACCTTTTTTTTTCATGTCTTGAATCAAACTATGCTCATGTATTACTTGTACATCTGATATTACTCTTTTTTTTTAAGGGTGGAACGCAGAGAAGACAAGCAAAGACCAATTTGTTCACTTTTTCTTTTGGTATTAAAGGGTACAATGGGAGATGAAATTGAGCACAATGTGAAGTACACTGCATCAAGATAAGATTTTAGCCAGTATTTAGGCTATTTATCAACTTAGGAATACCTGTTCTTCCCAACGCCCCAACACAAATCATGTCATGCTTACCTCATTCAAATCACTTCAACTTTTTTGTTTTTTTTATAATTAAATAAGGTGTCAAAATTGCTGCTCCCTTAAAAAAAAAGGAGGGGGGGGGGATAAATGTACTTCATGCATGGGGCACATTTTTTGACACCAGAAACTTTCTGGTTTTAGTCAGATTTGAGCTTGGTGTGGCTGGTTGCAGGTAAATGGCCCATATGGAGAGTGAAAGAGGAAAGCATCAGGTGAAATGCTGTCTGAAAATCTTCAGCTGAATCATCAGATAACACTGTAGCCAATTCTTCACCCGACTAAGTGGGGAAACGTTAATTATGACTTTTAAGTGAACCAAATGATTTCTAATGTGCACGATGTGGTCAGTTCCACTGAAATTAATCTGGAAGCACATCAACTGTTGTGTTCTAGGCAAAACCCCGTTCCTGTTACAAGTGCCAGTCATGGCTTACAAAAAGCTAAATCAGAGTCAAACAATAGCCGATGATTTCTATATTGCATCTGATCAAATCTGATCCTTATGCACTTGAAAGGGACTCTTTATTTGCATGCAACCAAAGCCTGCTCAAACACTGTTCTATAGGACTGTAAACATTAATATAAGCCTGGGTGTGTGTGCAGGACAAGTAAAGCCTCCGACAGTATTGAATCGTTTAGCTTCCTTGCTTTATACCTCTATCACCGTGCTTTGTCTTCCTGCATCTATGACTTTATAAACTCACCAGAGAAGAAGACTCGGTCCTTTAAAGTAAATGAATTTGCAGTCACTTAGCCTTGCAAGTGACACCTTAATGAAAACTAATTTAGATGTGACTCTAATGTGCAGCGTGCAGGTCTGAGACACAGCTTCTGCTGGTGTGCTCTTTTGAGAGTGATATTGCAGTGTCAAATGGTAGATGAGGTGGATGTCTGAGTGAAAAATAGGATCAGTGCATCCCCTTTATTATTCATGAGCAGGAGACTTTGGCCACTGCAGAGAAATTTATTAGAGGGCAACTCTTTCAACCTTTAAGCAGAGCACCACAGTCATTCAGGCTGTGAATCGTGCCTGGATTTCTTTCAGCAAAAATGAAAGTCTGGCTTTGGTTTTTTTTTGTTTTGTTTTGTTTTTTTAACTACAGATAGTAAGGGCAGTTCTTCGAAACTAATATTAGCGTTTGATCATAACTTATATTTCTCTGATTATGAACTTTAAAAGGTTTGGGTAAATCAAAAGAGCCTTCTGTTTTTCACTGTCTAGGACAGAAACAGGAAAATCTCACAACAGGGGATGTAAAGGGGGATATAAAGAATAAGTGAACAATGTCTATCACAAATTCTAAAGTCTTGAATCTGTCCATTGTTTTTCCCCCACCTTATCCAGTTGCTGTCATGAGGCAAGAGAGGTACATCCTGGACAGTTTGCCAGTCTGTTGCTGGGATTATACACAGAGCCAGGCTAGCATTTAGGGTCATTACACCTGAAACTAATTTAACCTAACATTCACATATTTTGTCTCTGATATAAAGGTGCAAATTCTGATTTTTTTTTTATTTTAGTTCATGTACTAACAAAGTGGCTGGTCAGAAATATGCTGTTGTTATATTAATCAGTAGACTGGCTATATCCAGTTGATTTGAAATTCACACAATTTAAAGAAAATCATAGTTTAATATGATCTAAACCACACATTTTTTACTTTATTTGAACCTCTTCTAGCTTCTCTACTGGCTTGATCTGGTGTAACTAACACTAATATGTAATGAGCAAATAGGTGTAATTAAGGGTGAATGGGGTGCAATTAAGGTGTAATAAAATTTAACTAGGGCATGATTGAGGGATAAGTCAGAGTTCTGGTTTGCACATATCTGTGCAATGATGTGGGTAGGCTTTAAGCGACCACCACCAAAAAGATACAAGTTGTTTGAAAGATTAAATTATCCTTGAAGTTTTCAATACCTGTATGGATTATTTTTCTTTCAAAGGGCTAACAAGATTTTTTTTCTTGAGCATCCTCAGTTAATGATTTCCATTCTTCTTCTGGCTACTTTGATCATTTTCAAAAATCAAATTTGCTCGAGCAAGAGCACTTCTGAGATCATGATGTTCTCATCAGTGTGTACTGGATTTCTTTGTGAATATGTAACACACAGTCTCAGCAAGATCTGCACAAAATGTGGATATCAGAAATTGATGAATCCTTCTCAATTCTGCTGTTAGGCCCTCATTAGGCATTGTGCAGGAGCACAGATTTCAAGGATCTATACCACAGTAATCAGTGCAGATTAGAAGATTTAGCAAAAGCATTGTTAATATTTAATGAAGACCAAAGAACATATTGGTTTTATGCTGATCTAAAATGATTTGAGCCACTGTGGTGTATAGCCACACTAAGACTTAAAGACCTCTTTGTATGCACGGTCAGGCAAACTTACAAGGGAGACCTTTTATGTTGTAATCAAATATTTATATTATAATGGTCTGGATGACAAGGCCTCTTTCTTTCTCCAATGTTAATGGCATATTTGTCTGTTCCCCAACTTCTGTTACATGAAAATTAGACAAGCTGTAGAAAGTTGCAAAGCATATTGTGGGCAATAGCGTGACACTTCAAAATGTCTAGTTTACAATAGCAGCATGGCTCTTTGATGGGGACAATATTATGAAAGGAGTTTTAGGAGAGTGGTGAGAAACAGCACTGCCTGTCGTGATCGCCTTTAAACCTCAGAGCATTTGGTGTAGTCGGTTCTGTTTTCATAATAATACACCGCAGGCTCCTCGTGTCCACATCACGGCTCTGTCATTTAATGTCAGCGTCAGCTGGGTGGTAGGAATAAATCAAAGCTCTGGAGAAGTTTGATTTGGAGTAATATGAGCTCACTCTGAGGGATGTGGGGGGAAATGTGTGTGCAAATGTTTTGCCTGAATTAAAGAAATATTTCATTAAAAATAACTCAGTCATAACTAGTAGGGGATTTTTTCATTTTCATTTTGCTTTTCCCTTGTAAAATACAAATATCTGCATTTTTGAGACCACAGGACGAATAAGATTATTGTGACCATTTGAGAATGAACTTGCAATTTCATTGTCTTTGAGATAGTTGCTTCGAAGTTGGGGACCAGGTCGGCTCAAAGTGACTTGGTTATGAGAGATGGCAATAAAAGGTCAATAGGATTGATTCACTCTATCATTTTGTGATTAAATGGAGTCAAGTTGACATTTCAACTGCAAAATGACACAAGTGCTAGCCACTTTGCTTTTATATAGGAAGATAACCAGACTGACTATGACTGATTGCAATGTGTTGGCAATCTGTCTGTGTTTAATCTGTCTGCCTGTCCAAGTCAGATGATAACTGTTTGGAGACAGGTTGCCACCCAGCAGGCATCCTGTGCAATCTCTTTCTGATCAAAAGTGCCTGCCCAGCGGTTGAGGGTGTTGCAGGCTCAACCTCTTGGCTGCTGCAGCTCTCTTGGAATCTCTGAATGCGAAAAAAAATTCAGTCCAGTCTCTGGGTAACCACTGATTGTTGCTCTAGTGTGACTGAGCGATTATACAGACTGAACTGAAGAATTGAAAGTCATTAATGTCAAAAACAATTGGTAAGAATTGAAGCATCCTAGATGTGATGCCAGGAGTGTGCTTCTGTTTTAAATTTGTTCATTTTTAACATGACTTTTTCCAAAATTATTTTATGGTCAAAAAAAATAATGGTATCACACTTTGCCTCTCCTCATAATTAGTTGAAATTAAAATCTAATAAATAGTCATTTACTTGAAACAAAATGTTAAAGTTCAAAATTTGAAAAAGAAAAAAAACCTCATATAGCATAATATAATGGAAATATTTTAGTTTTCTTTCTTATTTAAATAGACCTTTGTTTAATAGCACCCCTACCCTAAGAACTGTGCACATGAACAGTCAGTTATCATGACAGTAAATCCACTAACACATTTGACTCCATTCAACTTTGATCCTTTAGCACAGCTGCAGTCTAAAAATTGACGGTGTAATATGTATGACTGGCTCAAAGCCTCCCAACAACGCCATTATGCACTCTTTCTTTGGCACCAGTGGCCACTAATTATTGCTGCAGCGCTGCAGCTTTGAATCCATTTGATGGAAAGGGGAAAGAGCAAGTGGGTGGTGGACTTCTTGTCTCTGTGGTGTAACTGAATCAACCTGCAAACTCTGGCTGATCATTTCCTCTCAAACCTACACTTGCCTTTAGTTGCAGAAGGCTTCTTTTCCCTTTATAAGCTCTAGATCACAGCTGCATGATGGCATTTCCACAATTACATAAATTATAAGTTGTTGTTGTCAATCAAGAAGTGTCAAGTGTTTACGGTTAGGCTTGGGGAGAGTGGCGTCCTATTGTGTTAGAACATGCATTTTCTTTTTTTATGTGATAAACAACATGCTGCTTCAGGCACATTTGCTGTTAATTTCTACATTTTCATTTTGCTGCGTTTTACAGGAAACAGGAGTTATTTGGTCAAACCAACACACCACCACCACATCTGCTCATCAGTCCCTGCACCCTGTACCAGATTTGCTTTTTCTGCTACTTTGTCATCTCTCCCAAAGTAAAATTCAAGCTGAAGTGTGACTGGTTTTACATACTGGAGGGATGCATTGTGAATCACAGATGAAAACTGGTCAGAGCGGTACTAGGAAGGAAACATATCTGCAGCACTGGAAATGCCTCACATGTGCACAAGGAGAAAGGGTTAAAGGACAAATTTACACTGTGTATTTAGATTCTTTTTTTAAACTAATGCTAAAACTGTTCTAACTATACTTATATATTTGATATTTTTGCTTATTGTTTGAATTGATTAGAGAAGGCAATAATAAGCACAGCAGCATCAAATCTATATCCTCCAAACAATAAATAGAACACAAAGGACTGCCTCATCCATTTTCCATCTCCTCTCTTGCAATTGTTGTATATTAGTAATGAGAAGCATTTACCTTATCTGAAAGTCTAGCTATTCTCCCCAGATGCTAGCATCTTCACTCCCAAACAGCTTGTATTTCTACTCAGCAGGAACCAGCAAAGTCTCACAGGTCCTCATTGACACTTTGATCAGCCGAGCATGTGTTTGTTTCTATTTTCTTGTGATTTGACAGTCTGGGTGCACCGTCCCCCCCGTGGAAGCTCAGCATGCTTACTGACACGCAAGATGCATTGGCATTTCCAAAGTGTCCATCTTATCAGACTGAAGTTGTCATTTTACTTCCAAATACTAGTTGCTGATTTATGACCAACATTATGAGCATTATTTGGTTTTTTTGTGTTTGTTTGTTTTTTTAACCTCCTCAAAGCTCAAGCCGACCAAACTGTGATTTGACCCATGATGTGTTTTTCTGTCAACAACCCAGGCACACACAGCAGGAAGTGTTAGAAAAAGTGCTGGAAACTAATTGCTTGTTTTGTTGTGCTAATTCAACCAAGGCAGAATATTAACTTTTCTGTTTGTCTTTACATTAACAACATTTTGCTTTTTAAAGAAATATTTTCACTTGTCTCTGTTCCACTGAGGAAACACTCCAAATCTATTATATCTGAAATATGGACGTATGTTTTATGTCCTACTAGTGTCTGCTTTTACAGCCACGAGCATACCATAAGAACCTATCTATAATAATACTGGTCTTCCTGGTTCAGCTTAAGCCTTAAATTTCTATTTAATTTAATTACAATTAACAATTATAAACTACAAACTTTTGTGGCAACAGTCTAATGAAGACCTACTGTGTGACAGTTCCCTTGGAATAACTTCCAATTCTGCGCCAGTCCTTGTTGTCAGACATTACCAATGTGTTTGCACCCATGCTCAGAGTCTTGTGAAAAACCTTTTCTGTGGAGTGCAGGCTGTTCTCGCAGAGTATCGATGGCAATAGCTTTTAGCAAAATGACCACATGAGTCCAATTGCTGTGTCCATATCCCTTCAACACCTGTTGTATTTTTCTCCTTAGGGTTGATTGTAGTACTTCGTCTTCTTAAATGCTTGACTCATAAATTTACAGTGGCCCAGAAGGACTGAAATGTCTTCTATAGTTTGGATTGAGGAGAAGTTTGTAAAACAAAAGCATTGCTTCATCTGTATCAATTGTATTTTTATGGGCCTTATGTGGGACCATAAACTGCCTTTGTCCTAATTGAAAAGTCTGCCCGTGCCCTCAAATCATGTTCTGTTACTTTAGAAAGTTTGATAACAGTGTATTGGCTACAAGGAGCTTTCACTATTTTTATTCCTGTCTTGTTAAATGCTTTTCATTCTTTCCTCTGCCTCCTGATGTCAGACTTTGCTTTCCTGTCCTTAGCAGACCAGTCCTGGGCTCCGCGGAGCTCTGCCTGCCGCGCCTGATATTTGTCGCAGAATGCATTTGCTCACGTATCCATTTCAAGTAAATTAGTGAGGCAGGTCTGGCCCTGGATGATCGGAAATCCTTCAGCAGCTCATGTCCCTTGCTGGGGAACAGTGGAAGGTCATGTCATCCACCTCAGGCAATCGAGCAGCTGGCCTGTTGCTTGATAGTAGAACTACTTCTAGAGAGAGAGAGAGAGAGATAGAAAGAGCCAGCTCCAGGCAGTCAGAGATCCACTCTCTTTTGCCTTGCACCTCCCCTGTGATCTCTCTTGCTGCAAACAAAGCAGGTCATTATGTTTAGTTATACTGGGCAATGACTCAGCAATTAACCATTACAGCAAACATAATTTCACACAATTTTTCTCCAGCAGTCTGTAGCGCCTAGCTAAATGTATGGTAATAAATAACTCCTACACAAAAGCTTGAAATCAAAAGAAGACTTTTAGTTTCACATTAACATGTTATGTTGGCTTGACCCAAAGGCCATTTATCGCTGTCTAAGAGTGATAACGCACAGTAGAAAATACTGACATAAAAAATGTATAAGCATTAAATTAAACATGTGGGATGAAAAGCTTGGCTGAAGTTGTTATTTAGTTCAACTACAGTTGGAGCCAATGGGATTGGTGCTTCTTTTTTTCCCCTTTTTGCCTCTCATTTGTTTCTCAATGGCCTTAACATTCTTTGAAATGGATGCTTTAATAACACATTTCATGTAGACCTGTGGTGTTTTACTTTCTGGCCTAAGTCTTTAAAAAACTGCTGTTATGGCAGACCTGTGGCTGACTGTTCTCTCTTTCTTTCTAGCAGTGCTTTGCATTTGTATTCCCCAAACTTTATAAACTTGAGGAAATAAAGTTACATTAAACTAAATATCTTCAAATATTGTCTCAAATTGGTTTCTTTAACAATCTGAGACTTGTAAAATCCTGCATTGTTCTACTAGAAGCAGGAATGGGATGAGGGGTAGTGCTGCCACGATTAGTCGACTAGTCACGATTACGTCGACTATCAAAATCGTCGACGACTAATTTAATAGTTGACGCGTCGTTTGAAGCTTTGTAAGATCCTGAAAGATGCAGGAATAAGCAGTAGGATTTAAGAGTGTAATAATAGACTGAAACAGAAGATGGCAGCAGTGCACGTACAAGGATGCCAGCTGCTGTTAAACCCCAAAGAAGAAGAAGCAGTCTCCGGTATCGTAGCTGTGTACTTCAGAAGGATGCTGCATTTGTAAGCCAATTATGTTACAGCGACGTAACATATTTTCAGGCAAGAATGTTGCTGTGTAAACTTCAAATATCTGCTCGGTTTATCAAGACATCACATATTTCCATAAGTGCTCCGACTTTTTCGGACCCACTAGCTCGATAGCTGACCAGGGTTCAAGGCTCACTAGAGCTGGCGATAACACGGAAATCCCCGGCATATCATTTTCAGATCCCCGCTGTCTTTTGCTACTCATCTTAAACATGATATATAAGTCACTTAGATAACTTACAAATGTTATTGTTTGGCTTTTTTCAGTGTTTTATTTGTTCCTGAGTAAATCAGTTTTGCTGAGATTAAAGTTATAGTTTTCACACAGCTGAATAAGCGCCAAACAGAAAACTGATTAAACAGAAGTGTGAGATGGTAGAGAATTTACTCCAGTGTCCTGTTATACTTTAGATAGCAAAGAGCAGACAGCTGAGTTTATTAAATTCCACCGAGACAATCTGCAAATTTCATTAAAAGCTTAATAAACTATCATCTTGTCTTCATTTTTAGTTAGCACATACGTTTAACACTTCAAGTTGTAAGCTAATGATAGTTATATAAGAGCAGATGCATGCTGGTGCAATAAACTGTGCGTTTTACGTCCAATGCACGCATGATCTGATTAGTCAACTAATCCCAAAAATAATCGGTGACTAGTCGACTATCAAAATAATCATTTGTGGCAGCCCTAATGAGGGGTATTCTGTGATCAAAGTGGGATGAACGATGAACGGCATTTAAATGATGGTTATCTGCTACCACAGGGTCCGAAGAGTGCTAAGGAAATATCCCCCACACAGTTTTACCACCAGAACCATCACCCTGAACCTTTGACACAAGGCTGGTTGCTATCAGGTATTTACATCAAATTCAGATCATACCGTTCAAATGTGACAGCAAAAATCAACTCATCCAACCAGCCAACATTTTCTGATCTTCTGCAGCCCAATTTTGCTGAACCTTTGTCAAATGTAGAGTGGTACCCGGTGTGGTCTTCTGCTGCTGTAGCCCATCTGCCTCAAGGTTTGATGTGTTGTGCATTCAGAAATGCTCTTGTGCTTATATTGGTTGTAATGAGTGGTTATTTGAAATACAGTTCCCATGAACTAGTTTGGCCATTCTTCCCTCACCTCTAGCATTAACTCACTGGATGTTAGCTCACTGGATGTTTTCTGTTTTTTCAACAATTGTCTGTAAATCCTAGAGATAGTTGTGCATGAAAATCCCAGTAGACCAGTTTCTGACATACACAGACCAGCCCATCTGGCAAACCATGCCACATTCGAAGTGTCTCTGTCCTGTCTTTTTTTACTGTACACAGATATAGTTAGTAATAGTACCTTTTTATCGCTTAATTTTACCCAAATTTAGTGAGTTATTATTTAATTGTAATTTCTAGTCTTATATCTCTTGGAGAGATATTTTTTTATATTCTTTAAATGCACCATGGGTGGCTTGGGGTGAAACGGCATTTCAGTATGCTGTATCCTGTGTATATTGTTGTACTGACAATAAAGACCTTGAATCTTGAATCTTGAATCTTGCACCTTGAAGCCACTTTAATGACCTTTCATCTCTATTCTAATGTTTTGTTCAAACTTGAGCAGCTCAGCCTAATCATGTCTACATGCCTCAAAGCATTGAGTTGCTGCATTATTGTGCAGCTGTACAACTGAACCTAACAAAGTGGCCATTAGAATGATAGGGCTCCCTCAGCTAGCTTGCTAAATAAAAAACTAAACAGTTAATCAGGCCAAAAAAAAGAGTGTATAGCAAGCTAAAAACATAAATTATCATCTAGCTGGATTTTTGGGGTTATTTTCTTTTCACTTTGTTTTCTCCCTCTAACATTACCAAATGTGCAAGCAAAATTGTAAGTTGTTGTAAAGTTAGAAAAAGACAAAAAACCAAGCAGAATTCTCAGAGGTTTTAAATGAATGCCACTTTTATGTAAATGTAAACTCGTCTATCTCTCTCTATTTTTTTCAATTTTTTTTTCTTTCTTCAATTTCATAACCCTGAAATTAGTTCCCGTATATTCTATGTGCAGTCTGTATGCATTGGTCTTCACCGGTATTCTGTTCAGGATCAACAACTACAGCACAGAGTACTCTATTGGAAAAAGTCATTTTGAATATGCCTGCACGTACAAACTCTGTACTTTATAATCAACTCTATTCAGGCAAAATCCTTGTTATTAAAATCCCGTCATTACTGATATGCAGGGGGATTTGACATTGAATCAGAAAAGCTCGATAAAAAGAGTGATTTTGATAACGAATCTCTGCCGTCGAGGTTATTTGGTTTGTCTTTGTCGGAACCCGCCCTCCTCACCCAGTTGCTTATCTTCTGTCTTAGGAGACGAGAAGTTTTAATGAGTTATTTTATTGCCTGCTTCAAGGAAGTATCCCCCTGCTAGCAATCTCACCTTTAATATTTCAAATCATCCTCAGCTCACCCTCACACAAAAGAATACTCTGTGGGTATAAGCAGCTTATCGGGACTACCTTTACTTCTATAATTACCTCTTAAATCAGCTTGTGATCTAGGCTGATCTGTCCCATCTTCAAAACTTCAGGCGAAATGGCTGACTTTTAAATTTAATGGTATAGATCTGTTTTGACTCTTGCTTCTGGGATGCAGACAGAAATGTGTTTGCTCACTTTACTTTTTCCATTCTCTTATGTTTTCTTTTTTTCTTTTTTTTTTCTTTTTTGAGGCTGGCTGTTGTTGCTGCTCGGAGGGATTTGTCAAGTAGAGTATGATTGCCAACACCTATAAAAGAAGATCCAGTTCCAGCGTTACCCTCCCTGGGCATCAGCGAGCCCACCTCCGGGTCTTAAACTTTCATTGTTGTTCACTTTTTATTTGTCTCTTTACAGCACTGGCGCACACTATACATATGTCAAATACCTCTTCAGTATGTGGCGTATGTTCATAAACTCTCTGTATTTAAATTTCCCGTGTGGCACAAGTGCGCTACCTGTCAAAAAACCCTTTTTTAGCATAACCATCTATTCTTCTTCTGGCTGGGTAAGAGAGCACCCCACCAAGCTTCACTTCTATCTCAGCGCCACCATGCACCACTGGTCCTATTAGAAACCCAAGGGCATGGCTAACAGAGCACAGAGGCACGGGCAGTGACAAATTCACAACAAAGCTTTTCTGTGAGGAATGAAACAAGCATGGAGGTTGAAGGAATGAGGGGCGAGTGAGGGAGAAAAAGAGAGAGACCTGGTGTGATGAAAGGACATGTGGCCCACTGTGACAAATGTTCTCCCAACTTGTGATTTATCATGGTCTAGAGACTAAGAGAGCAACGCAGGCAGCAGCTACAGCTCAACCACTGCAGTTACAAATAACTTCTCTGTATTTTTTTTTTTTTTTTTGCCTTTGTTTCCTTTTTTTTATTAATTTATTTATTTATCTGAGTATATAAAATGTTTTTTATCATCACATTTTAACATGGGTCACTCTTTTTCTTAAAGCCTTGAGCTATTTTGGGGGAAACTTTATATTATCGTAATGCCCCTGTGGGACAAAGGCATTGTTTACATTATTTTGGAGTCACAGCTCTATTTCTCATTCAGGCAGAAAGTGCTGAAGCGCACAGTTCGCTAGCTTATTGTTTATTGAATAAGCTTTAATAGAGCACACTGACATAGCACTTCAGAAGTTTCAGAGGCGGGCTGCGTATGCATGTGTGAGAAAGGCTTTTTTTCAGAAAAATGTGCCACTTTGTCCAATTTTTTCTAGCCTTAATGGCTTTATGGCCCAAAACTGAAGCAGTTATGAGCATATTTGTGTTCCTTAAGAATGGTTAAACCAAAAAGGTGTTGCATTTCCTTTGATTATTAGTGTTTTTCAGAGTAGATCTGTTACTGTTATTCAGAAGGGAAAAGAGTGGTAATTGAAAAATGTGAAGAGAAAAATCAATTTGGTATAGCAGAAACATTTTTTTTCTTTTTTTTTACCTTTTCATGATTTCTTGTTTGAGTCCGAATCCAAATGTTGGAAACGTTTACAGTAAATATCAGACCCTATTGGGCTTCAATTTGGTTTGTGGTGTCACTGAGGGTGTATTTTTCTATAAAATTCTCAGAAATATTATTTCATTTAGAGGAAAAGAAGATCCAGCTTTAGTAGGAATAATGTTTTTGTAGCACAAATGAATTAAAAGGCACTGTAATTATTATATGCCTATACATGAGTCAGAATGACTCGCTCTTTCAAGAGAGTCATGTCCTTTTTTATTTCTCTAGCTTTTGCTTTCTTCTTCGTGTTCAGTTAGTTTATCATGGAGAACAACATGTTCCATCTGAGGAAAATTACAGGGTGTACTGAGGTCATTGCTGATTACTCCAATTTCTCTGCTACCCTCCACACACTTTGCACAAAAGCTAGTCCATCTAAAAACAATGTCCGTTTCATAGCAAAACTGCATTTATTCTGTGAGTTATTGTACTGAAGAAAAACCAAAGATCCACCCGTGTTTGACTTGAATATCTAATTTATGCTTGTTTGCATTCCACAAAATACAATCAAATATTTCTTCAGGATGACAACCACCCCATGCGTACAGCCAAGTTATAAGTCATTTAATCAGTCGGAGATTACATGGAGACACAAAAGATAATGAGACAGCCTAAATCCACAGAAGACCCTGAATGAGTTCTTCGCAATGCTTGGAACAGCGTTCCTGCCAATAATCTTGAAAACTGTACACAGTCATGAATTCTAATTAGTAAGACTTAAATAAGACTTTAAAAAAAAATGTGTGCAGAAAATAACTGAATTTTGTTCTAAAAAGTGCTCAAGGTAGTATACGATAGAGCCCAACGCATGTTGGATTTTTAAGTTTGATACTGATATTTAGTGAAATGAAATTCCAACATATATCAGCTGATACTTTTGTGTCTTTCAGATGCATGAATTATAAACTGATTCACCTAATGTGTTTATTGGAGTTATTTATCCACTATTTTATGTTCCATCAGTCTCTGCTCAGCTCAGCTGGTTGTTGCGTTTGTGGACAAACTGCAACATTAACAATTACAATGTGGTTTAATGCATTTGTGCTGTTTCATCTTTACTTTTAATTTTCATTCATTAGTCTTTATAAATCCTGATACCTGTACAGCAAATCGTTAATCAGCCAGCCTGTAGTACGCTTACAATTAAGATAAGGTACTCCTATCCTGCTTCATACAACTAAATAACTTCAAGTGAAATATAATCTGTGTGTATTCTAAGTGGCACATTTATCGACTTTTATTATTTACTTTGTTCTCTTTGTTTTGGTGAAATGATTTTATAAAAGTGTTGCCAATTAGAATGTTGCCTGTGTTGAGGGTAAGTGTAATAAGTTAAAGCTTCCAAGCTTTTCGGTCAATAGTTTGTGTTCTTCCTGTTTAATTTAGTTCTTTGTTAATTGATTGTTTTCATGTGTATTTTCGGTTGTTTTTGACAAAAAGAAAACAATTTAATAAGAAGAATAAAAAAAACCCTACATCTTCATTCTGCAAGAAATGACATTTCTTTTTCTTCATTTCTTAAAACTGTGATTCACACCAACTATACTTTGCTCACAAGCAATGATGTCTGCAAAAGCTGCCATTGGCACATTTAATAAATCTCAAAATTCAGTTCAATTCTATTCAATTTCAATTCAGTTTTATTTATATAGCGCAAAATCAACAACAACTGGCTCAAGGCACTCAAGAAAACAGAGAAAACCCGAACAATCATATGATTCCCTTTGAGCAAGCACTTTGGTGACAGTGGGAAGGAAAACCTCTCTTTTAACAGAAAGAAACCTCCAGCAGAACCAGGTCAGGGAGGGATGGCCGTCTGCTGCGACCAGTTGGGGGTGAGGGGAAAGTGTTATTGTTAGGTTGAAATTGTTAAATGTTGCCATTGTAGTACTTAAATTTTTAAATCGTGCCTTAAACTGCATGGTTAGATATTCTTCTGTTCCTCACCTACACATCTATGATGCTGGAGGAGGTAACTGACTGTAGCTGTTTAACTGCAAGCACATTCCATGTGAGATTCTGGTTTCCTTATCTTGTGAAGGATGTCCACTCCCGGCCATTTAGGGGCTCGCCTATGCTTGCATATGGTGAACCATTAAAGTTAAGCCGTATACGGGTGTGGGGAGATGACCTTTGGATAACTAGGAAATGTGGTTAAACAGTTGTAAGCATATATTGTGTGGCAGGAAGTCATGTACACACACACACGCACTGTTTTAACCTTTTGTGACCATATGGGTGTTACAGTGGGTGGTACTTGTATTCACTGAATAAAAGGCTGCAGGGAAGGCTGTTTCTTTGAAGTTGGCTAGGAGTCAGGTGAGGAGCGTTCAGCTCCAAGAGCCTGGTTCTGACCAGCCTTCCCTTGCTAGCAAGTAAAACCCGGTTACGTTGTTGTCTTGCTTTCTTCATGGGTGATAAGTCTCTGAACTAGCGGGCCTGCTGCAGCGCAGACCCAACAGTTATACTTTCATGCATGCTAAAACAAAAAGCAGAAATCAGATTGTGTTGCTTGAAACAATTTTAAAAGTGCATACGAAGAAAAGCTAATACATTTTTAAAGGCACACAAAATATATGTTAGATTTCTATTTTAAGTTACTTGACAATTGATAAATAGGAGTGCAATTTCTTCCGAAAGTGTCTCCATTTACTTCAAAAACTTTTACACAATTTTAGTTTCTTTACTCCCTTCTTTGCTTTTGAAAACTGTCAGCCAGTAGTCCATGAAACAGTTCAGTGCTGCAATTGCAAATAATGAGGTGTAATTTTAAAGGAACTGTCATGCAAGAATGAATCCTTTCCAGTCAAATCAATTTATAATAATGATAGGACACTGATGACATTTGATGCTTGTTCAAGATCATTTCCTCAAAGGCTGGAGCTCTAACTTTTCTGGAAAAAAAGAAGAAAGCTATTGTGCTGGTATTTTTCTCTCCAGGTTCCCACTTCCTGGAGAAAGGAGTCCTGGATGTGGCTGTGAAATGCGCTGTCGGAGCTGTCCATTAAGTGGTGCTGAAATCTATTTCAGCACATCGAGGCTTTTGATGGCGTCTGGATCAGTACTGGGAGCTGTCCTTTTGCCTGGTGCTGAAATGTGTTATAGTGTGGTGGCTTTTTTTTAACAGAGCTCTAAATGTGTTAGCAGGTGCTGGTAGTGTGTTGTTACTCTGCGTGTAGCAGAAAGTGTTGGTTCTTGAAAAAATGAAACGATGTGCTGCTGAAGAAGCAGATAGATAGATAGATAGATAGATAGAGATACATATGTATGTATGTTAGAAAGTTATTCAGAGTCAGATTAGTTTTCCAATCATGCAAAACACAAGGCACTGATTTAAAGCAATCCTGAGCGAGCCCATTCTAATGCATTAGGAAACCGCTGCTTTCATGACAGTGCAGGCTTTCAAAAACAAGATGATGTCCATGCTGCACCTGTTAGAATATGCTATTACCATATATTAGCTCTGTGTAGAAAAGACAGGACAGTGAAGTAGAGTAACTTTAACAAGGACATAAAAATGCCATTGCATGGCCAAGGATGAAACTAATGAAAGCCCTCTTTATTATTACAGTGCAGGCACAGAAAAGTATTTTCCTGAACCTCTGACCTTTGGCCTGACCTGGAAAAGAAGTGCATAATAGTTTAAAGGTTTTACGTGGCCCCAAAAATAAAGTAAGGATTGGATGAAACATGTTCAAATTTACTCACTTGAAATAATTGCTTTAAATAAGGTTGCTGATTAACAGGGGATTTTTAAAAATGTCTAGCTAAAGTCTAATCTGCTTATTTTATTTTATCCACATCAGCAGCAGACTAATAAAAGACAGCTGAAACCTCTGTGTTCAGCAGTGTTTCAATTGATTTTCTCATATGTTCTTTCTTGGTTCTGGACCTCATCTCTGCCTCAAGCAATCCAGCCACTTCTTCACTTTAGCTGCATATTTACATGTGCAGTTTCTCAGTCTGGTTGTGTGTAGTTTATTTATACAGGAAGTGGTCCATTGGTGTCAAAAGGATGAAGTTGTTTTAAATATCTTTTTTTACATTATAGGCTCTGATTATTCTGTAAGTTTCCACATCTCAGTACTACAATGTTTCAGAGTCAACTATTAATAGCAGACCTGTAGTAGATTTACTGCTTCAGGAGCCTTGCGGTGGATACACTTATTGCCCAAAGTGATGATATAAGCAGCTCATCTGAAGTAGATGAGCTGGAATCAGGCAGTGAATATCATAAATGATCCCACTCTGTAATTTTAGTTGCTGATATTGCTTGGTCTGTCACCTGAGGGGTTAAAAAAAAAGTGATGATGAAAAGTGAAGATGATGCCGCATGAAGACCCACATGGTTTCTTGCCTTATTTTAGCAGCAGACAGAATGTACTGTACACAGCAAGTATGCTGATAAGAAAAAGGCTAGAAAAACTCATTCACCACTACAGACGTGCTCATCAGCCCGATGCTGGAAACAGAGGCATGGTTGTGGAATCTGGCTCTGTTGACATTTCACGCCTGAGTGCTGTGAAGGCTGATGAGTCACACCTGGCATAACTGAATCCTGATGCAGGGCCTCTCCGTCAGGATGATGGGTCCGAGCTATATTTATGTAAGACCTCACATAGGCTCTTTACAGGGAGGCTGAGAAGGAGGGGGAAAGATGGAAAAGCAATTACTTATTTCCAGTATCCCAATGCTCGCTGTCATGTGTCAGCCAAATAAGAGTGGAAAAATTGAGGCACAAACTCATATCATTCACCACCTGCTGGGAGGCTGAGTGTGAGTCCCAGATCTCTGGTCTCGCTCTTTGTCAGTGGCGGAGTAATCACTTTGCCACACTATCCTCGACCTCTTTCTGGACTGAAGCTGGTCTTATTTTGTGAGAAATACTATGCATGATTTTTGCAAGATCAAAATTTACCTCCAAGAAAGAATACTGGAGTCTACAAGGAAACTGATAACTCCCTAATCAAAACAGGTCATGGTGCATTATGAAGCTGGAAAACCTTTGTTTTTCAACTTTTGTATTGTGCTGGTCTATTAGGAAATAAAATAACACTGACAGATGGTTTTGGTTATATGCACTGACAGAATATGTTCTGGAAGACTGAAACAGGCTATAAGTATTTTATTTTATTATTTTTTTTAGATTTGATTTTCTTCACAGATTGGTGTGTTGGGACACATTTTATGCATGTGGATTTCTGATGTGGGTACGCATAAAATTCGAACCAATTGGGAACTAAATTTTCAGCATGAGAGTGTGGACACAGCACACCTGGTTTAATTAATCACAAATTAAAGGAAATGAATGAACTTTATATGAGTCTTTGGATTTCAGTTCAGGAACTTTTAATACAATTGAGCTTGGTTCTGTTGAATCACTGCACAGGCACTCAGTGAGATTTATGTGGGATTTAGCAGGTGGGGAAATCCTTAGATTCAGTGTAGCAGGGGCAAGCGACTAACCTGTTTTCTTTGTGGCCAAGCCTGTGCGATCAGCTGACCTCTGCTGCTCTGAGCGTTATTTTTTGTGACAAGTGAAGCTAAAGAGCATCAACAAAATCAAATGGCTCACTGCCATCTTTGACCTAACCTAACAGTGAGGATTGAAGGTAGATACTATGCCATAGCAGTAAACTATCATAACAGAGGGCCTGCTCTTCTTTACCCTGGTGGGTTATTCACACACAGCCTTGGAATAACACAAAAAAACCCCAATGAATTTATTGTTAAATTCACATTGTGAATTAAGCAGGAAAGTTCAACAATACATAATCTAGCCTGCTGGGAATTCTAAAATGAATGGCATTGTACAAACTTTTAATTTCTTCCAGTTTCTCAAATTCATTTTCTAAGCATCACGCTTCATGTACTGCCACCTCTTTCCATGTGAATGCTCTCATTGATATTAGTGTAGTTATCATATATGTGCTGACTGCAAAAATCCAAATTCTGTACCAGAACCTTGCAAGGCAGATGGCAAAGTTTCATGATGAAAACCATTTCAAGCAACACAGTTCATCTTCCTCTACTTCTGTAGTGCTAGCTAGATGCGGAGGGTAGTCTGAGTATCATGATAACAAGCTTTTCCACGTGTGCACACGTGAAAGAGTGGCAGGAATGACAAGAGTGGAGGGAATGTTGTTGACTGTGGGATGCCACTTTATTAGCTTTATTATGAACAAAACTAACAGATTTAGTACTTGTTTCAGGATCGTTCCAGTCCATTATGTGTATGGGTAATTGAAAAAGTTCCAGTTGCCTATATAATGATGTGTCCTACATGATCACAGCCTAACCAGACACCTATTTTCGTGTTTTTGGGGGCATTTCCTGGGTAGAACCAGGACAACACAGTCTCAGGGCAGTTCATGAAATAGTCATAATTTTCAATTTATTGGTGTTTTTGGACCCCAATTTGCAAAGTTTGACACAATTTACCACAAAGTGAGTGTTTCACACCCTCAAAGGGCCAGAAAGTCCATATTTGGAGGATGGGCAGTGCTGGTGGTGAAGTGAAACATTTCACCGTAAATGTGGCACACTTTTTCACTTCAGTTATACTATTTTTCAAAAGTTATTGATGTCTAATTTTAGAAACTACTTGTTTGGTTTAGAGACTAAAAACTATTGAATTAGATTTAGAAAAATGTCATGATTAGTATATTTGTTTAGATTTAAATACATTAGTATTTAAAAAAATAAAAGTCTTATCATTTCATAACTATAGAGAAAAAAGAGAAATTCAATATATATATTAGCTGAAACCATTTAAATACTATGCTATTTCTTTCTGAGCAGCCAAATAATATGTGAGAGAAGATATAAACAGGCAACACACTTGTGAACTCATAAGGTCATGCGATCATTTAATAGGAGAGTGATCATGAACTCAGAAGGTTAAAGTGAGAGTAAAAGTAACACACGACCTCTCTCACCTCTCATTTTATCCTCCTGAGCTGAACCAGCTAACACTCTAATCATTAGTGCGCCATGGGGTTATATTGCTGACATGGACAGGGCAGAGGAAGGATCATTATAGACCCAGATGTTTCTTCACAATAATGGTGTATGTGATCATTTTTTGGCTATAGGGACTCTGCCTCGTTCTTTCAACTGTGTCTGCTTGGATGTTATTTCAGCCTTTCAAGCCTTTTCTTAGCACACATTGAGCTATTTTCTTTCAACAAAAGACGTAATCGGAAACAAAGCAGATTTCCATGAAATGTGCATGATGCCTCTCATGCCCACTGGTGTTACCAGGGATTTAATGCTTTAATTCTCCAAATATCTCCATTTTTAAAAAGCTGCACAGCCAAAGTACTCAAGAAAAACAGAACAAGATAAATAAAAACTGTTTGCTTTACTAAAGGCTTTGGACAGAGCTTGCCTTGGTCTCTGTTTCTGAAATTAAACTGAAAAAAGAAAGCTGAAATTGAATTCAATTTGTGCAACAATTTTTGGAGGCTTTTTTAAAAAAATTACAATCGATTGTTCTTGCCCTTGCAGACTGTTCTGAAAAAATGCACATACAATTACAGAATGACGGACTAGAAGTTTGCAGCTTCTCTAATAATAGCAATTATTATCTATATAATCATTCAGTAGCCATTTTTTTGCTAATATTACAAAGTTAGAGTCAGGGTGAAAATAATGCATCAATGTATAGTATTTAAAGGTTGTGGCAAGTATTGATTACTCTGAGGTTTTAATTAGGCAAAGCACTTTCACTTCATCAGGTTGGCTGCTGGCTTTCCATTGGCAGTGAAATGATGAGGCAGAAGTGAGCGGATGGCTCCATTTGTTTAGACAGGTTGGCACTGTCAGTCAGTTAATTCCTAACTTTTCAGGAATGTGTATTTAAACAGAGCCACCCACCCCCCCAGGAGCATTCATCACCGCCGTCTGGTGTCCATTTGTCAACATCGGAGACATGAGGTTTGTACGCTCGCTCCTTAACACAGCCACAGCGAGGTAGTGATTGTGTTCTTGGCCACAGCGGTACAACGACACAGCATCCGTCATCGGCCAATGGGGCTTTGGCCAAAAGTGGCCGTCATTAGTCTGGAGCTGATTGATTGGCTGTTGAGAAGTTGTTTCAGTTTCATACATCATCCTGTTGATGGTAAGCACAGGCTGAGTTGCCGGGGAAGGCTTCTAATGTGGTTTGAAGCCACAAGTGGATGAAGCTGTGAACACTGGGTGGCTTTCATTCTTGTTCATGTGTCAGAATTCTGCACACAACCATTAGGTTTTTGTAGCTTTAAAACCAACAAATTTGAAATGTTTTAAAATTTTCAAAATGCTGCCAGCTATGAGAGAGTACATAATGTAGTGCAAATTTTTAGCACTGCACATCTACCTTCATGGCCTACTTTACACAGCCAGAGGAATGTTGGCCTCTTTCTTTTTTTGTTTGGTCTACCACTCTAATCCAGACTGAAGTGTAGTTTTTAAATTAGTTAATTTTCTTTTTAATAAGTTTTAGTTACTCTAAATGATGTTTCGAAATTGCATATAGATGGCATGCTACTTCTAGCAGATTTTGTATGTTCGCGTCATGTATATTCAGTTTTCCTCATGTCATCCCAGTTATTATCGCAACTAAAATGTTGGAAAACATGCATTGTAAAAACACACAAAATGACTTACCTCAAGGGGAATTTGAAAATACATGACTCTGTGTAAAATATTAATGAATAAGAATGCAATGATTGAAAATTGTTCGCAACGTTATATTAAATTAAACTTAGAAGTTTGTCTTTTTTAAATTAGAAGCTTTTTAATTGTCATTCCAGCAACACATTTAATAAATGATAGGACAGCAAAAAAAGACTGGGAAAGACTGCATGGGCTAATAGTGCAATAGTTTTAGAATAATGTTTCTCAGTATAAGATTGCAAAGAATTTGTGGATTTCATCATGCAGTACGCAGGATTATTTAAAAGATTCTGAGAGTCCAAAAAGGGATCCAAGGGACCTGGCTTAAAACTAATATTAAATCTTTGTGCTCTCAGGCAACGCTGAAATAAAAACAGATCCATTGCTCTGGGTGTTTGACTTATTGTGACACAAAAGACATGACAAAAGAGGCACCAAACTGTTGAGCAGCTAAAATCCTATATGAAGCAAGAATAGGCTTTGCAAAGCACAGCAATTGATCTCCTCTGTTAACAAACACTTTGAGAGTTTTAAAGAAAAGGTGATGCAACAGAGTGGGAAACATCACCCTCACATCACCCTTCAGAAACTGCTGATCTACTGGAATTTTCCCACAAAACCATCTCTAGGGTTTACAGAGTTCTCTCGGTAAAAGTGCCTTATTGATGCCAGAGGTCATCGGAAAATGACCAGACTGCTTTGAGCAAAGATTCATTGCAACCAAATTATGCAGAAAGGCATCTCTGAACACATAAAACCTTGGAGCAAATGTGTTATAGCAGCAGAAGAACACATTGATTATCACTCTTGTCAGTGAAGAACAGGAAACTGAGACATTTTGTGGAGGTTTACAAAAAAATTGGACAATAGAAGATTGGGAAAAGATTACCTATCATGAGTCTTTATTTTAGCTGCTACATTTGGATGGTAGGTTTTAAATTTGTCATAAAGAACATCCTGCCTTGTATCAGTGGGTCAGGCTGGTGGTGATGTAAAGGTGTGGGGGATATTTATTTTTTGGCTCATGACCATTATTTACACATGACACCTGCCTACCCATGCATTGTTGCTCGTCATGTAGCCATCTTCTGATGTTGGATGACGTCCCATATCGCAAAGCTCAAATCATCTCTAAACTGGTTTCTTGAACATGGCACTGAGTTGATTGTACACACACACACAGTATGGACCAAAATCTCTGAGGAATGTTTCCATGAGATGGAGAGACCAAAATTGAGCTGTTTGGCATCAGTCCATTTGCTGTTTTTGTAGAGAAAAGAATCCTCAATATGAAGCACATTAAGGACATGGAGTTGCTTAACCAGTCTCTTAACTATCCGAGAAATAACCCATCACAGGTGGTAAGCCTAACCCTGTATTTTAGAGCAAGGCCAAACTGACTTTTTGGGGGAAATTGTGTTCACAAACCAAAAATACATATTCAGATTGGGTTAGAGTTAGGGTTTTCACCAGTGATGACTTAGACCTCAGAATGTTAATCATGCCGGTAGCTTTGGACTCTTTGCAAAAAGCAAGAAATGTCTAACGGCTGTGCTTGCCAACAATGGTTACTCCACCAGGTAGTAAATAACGTGTTCCAAGGGGATAAAATATTTCATTAGCTCTCGAAACAAACCTACCATTGACATATAGACGTCACATTTTTGTGAGTGAATCGAATTATGAATTCAACACCAGGTGAAATACTTCCTATATTATTTCCTCTCTTTTAGATCGGCCCACAGAGAGAAACCCATTTCTTTGGGGAATGCTCAAGTTGTTATTTGTCAATGATAACATAAGATAACATAAGTCAGCATGACTGAAAATAGAAAATAGCAATTTTGCAGAAAACATTGCAGTGATATCACATGCAGGGATATTTTAAAGGTTTTCTTTCTTTCTTTTTTTATTTTGAGGCTATCTCTTTTAGAACAACAGGGCTTTTTTTCAGTGTCCTGTGCACTGCTGGTCACAAAAAGCAACACTGCAGATTTTCATTTGGGATTTCAAAGGTAATTGACTTCACCCAGTTGCCACCTGATTTTAATTAACAGTGCAGCACACTCAGTTGCAAACCTGCAATATAAAGAGTCAAACTGGAGACTAAGGTATTAATTAACATTAAGTACATCTAGGAGCAAATCAAAGTAAGTCATTTCCTGACGGTGTTTAATAGAGATTGTACATGATTTCTTGGAGATGTAATTAACTGAACAAGCCCATGAAAAAAGTCTTAGTTCTTATCATGAAATGCAGACAGCAAAATTGGTTCCTTTCTGTTTTACTGCAGTGTAAACTTTTTTTTTCCTCCTCCTGCTTCAGTCTTAAAGATTCAGTTTAACTCTCAGACTGGCAAAACTGTTTTAAATGCAGTTTTTGCCCGCGCACTAACAAGTCCCACTTTATTGCAGGCTTCTCCATCCTCTGGGTCATAACTTTTTACAGCCACTCATGTCTTGAGCATAATTTCAAACATTCTCACTACTGAATGTGATTACTTTATTACTGCTGCTGCTCCCGAATAACATTTAATCCTGTTACATTACATTCAGGCTACTTAGTGTTTCAGTGCCATTACTAATGCATCAGTGCAGCAAGGCGTTGAATTTCCTTTTTTTTCATAATTACAACAAGAAAGTTATTCAGTGCAAAAATTGTTGTATGAAAATGCTGCAGGCATACCGAAGAAAATCAAAGACTAATTTCCCATCGCAAAGTTTACCCGGCAGCTTTACCACAGCACTGCCTCTGAAAAATAAACAAATGTGGGAATGGACTTAATGAGATGGCGAGCTGGCTTTATTTTTGCAATGAAGAAATCTAAATAAGGCGACGAGACTTTATGATAATGACTGTTGGTGTTTAAAATGGGAGCGTTTCACTGTCCCCATGAATCTAAACGAATATTTTACAAACTTGTATTCCTCGCGAGTTCTGAATTAAAGTTTGAGCCGCGTGATTTCAACGTGCATCTTTAATTGCAATCCACTCAGTCTGCATCACTTGCAAGTCAAGCGTTTTGTGCGCACGCAGAGTCCCGCACTGAGCGTTTAAAGAAGAGATGCGTGACTCTCTCTCTCTCTCTCTCCCTCCCTCTCTGCTGTCTCCTCCTCCTCTCCTCTTTGGCTTCCACTGAAAATCTTTTTTTCTTGTCTTTGCCGTTTCTCTTCCCGAGCAGCGCGTCCCTATACCACTTGTTATCTCACACCTTGGTCGGTGCACACGAAGCTTGTGGGCGCCTTAAAAAGACCGTTTTCCTTTTTCTTCTTTTTTTGACCTACTGGTTCTGCACCGGTGTGTGTGTGCGTCTGTGTGTGTGTGTGTGCGTGTGTTTCTGTATTTGCATTTTTCCCTTCCTCCTGCCGGGGAAACAACAGTTTCTCCCAGCTTTAGGGAATCATGACCACTGCAAAGGAAGGCAATGCACCGTCGAAAGCGGCTCAACAGCAAGATCAGGTACGGATGAGCTTTCCTGTCACCTCCTCGCATATTAATTACACCGTTAACCCGTGTTGCCCCCCCGCTTTGCTTGGCCAACACGGGGTTTATTTGCATGACACGCTGCAGCGACTTTTCTCACAGACTGAAATGGTGTGCGGAGGGCAGAAACGTGTATAATTTGGTACTCTGAGCTCGTTTAAAGCGGTTGAACAGGGAGTCATTCGTGGAAGTGAAAGGCTAGCCGGTGCTGTCAGATCATCACGGCCGGTGGATTTATTTTACAGCCTCCGTTGTAATCGTCTTTATTATTCAGCAGTAATTATTGTGACTTTACGCACGGGAGACAAGGAGCAGCTTGTGTTGTCCATTGCGTCCAGTGCGCTTCACCTTGCAGAAGCAGAGCACGCAAATGAGCCCAATTAACCCAACTTGAATCGCGTTGGAAGGCCTGCAAAAGTGCGACTAATGATTATATCAACAGTTTTAAATCATCACGTCATCTTCACTCATCTTCTGACCTTTTTTCCCCCAGACGTGCTCGGGTTTTTTTGTGCTCTCTTCAGTCTGCAGGCTGAGAACACTGTTGCATTTTTTGATGTGGTGGTGCAGGGTGGCTCTGTTCTGTTTTTATTCGCTACCTCCATCACTCAGTAATGATGGAGCATCTGCTGACCCTCCTCCACTGAGGTACCACAGCCGGCGGACACTACAGGGAAAATCATTTCAAGCACGAATGTTTCGTGTTGTGATAACAAAGAGCACTTTTTATTGTGCCATGATAATGTCAAGGTTAACAAATAATGTGCCTCCACCTACAGCACAGAGCCCTTGAATTTGAGGAGTGATGCAAATTGATTGCTTCTTACCTACAAACGTTTAACATTTTTGAAAGTTTTTGCATTTGTAGCAAAATAAAATTAAGAAATTCTTAAATTCCGTGGTGCCATTACAAATATGCTCTAACAGATGTTAGTTTGGACATCCAGATCCACTAATCCTGTTGTTCTGTGTTCAGTCTGTTGCATACAGCCACATTCAAGACTGGTTTAGGTGAATCCCTATATATCACATCTCACCCCCTCCAGCCAGTCTGTCAACTTAAACTTTAACATTAGATGGCATCTGTCACTGTTGTCCTCCACCTGTGTGCCACACCTGTCTAATAATGACAGAAAAGGTGAGAGGGACACTTGATTTTATCCTGCCAAGCAGACAATCTCCCCCATGCTGTGATTTAGCAGCAGACTGTCGCTCACACCCTTGGAGGCAGTCAAAGGTCTCCATGTAGCACCCTGTGCACTGTGCACGTGCATTACAGACTGTGCAGGCAGAAACATCAACATAACCAAGCAGTAGATTAGACTGTCCTGAAATTAACTGTGCAAATCGATGGAAAATGGTTCTGGAGAAACGATGAGGATTTTTGTTTTCTCGTGTTTTGTGCCATGGCAATTTAAATATGTTAGGTTGTTCTGGAGTGTAGGTAAGACAAAAGAAGAAATGTAAAGACATCCCCTCAGGCACTAATTAGATGTGTGGATTTCTGTCTTTTGAAAGGATGAAATAGAGCTGCAACACTTATTTTCATAATTATTTTTTCCCCCCAACAAATCGATGAGTTGAGTTTCCAGAAAATGGCAAAAGCCCCGTCTCACAAGTTTCAAGATCCCATGGTGACAACCTCAGAATATTAGTTTGGTCTGAACAACAGCGCTGAATACAAAGCCATTTCATTTTCAGCAGTACAACAAAGAGCTGAGAAACAGCTCATCATTCAAAAACTTGGAATGGATGTTTTTGCTTAATAAAGGATTCAGTTGATACATCTTCTCGCTTATCAAATAGTCAAGTTTTATTCTTTTGTTTGTTTGGGGTTTTTTTTTCCCAACTCAAAAGTGTTTTTTACTTATCAGCTGGCTCTTTCAGATAGATGGTCCATCTGCTCACAAGATCAGCTGAGACCCGGGGTGGTGGTGTTGGTTCCAGTGCCCTTTGTGATAATTACCAAAAAGACAAGTGACTTGGTCCTTCTCAAATATCAGCAGATGGCAGTTTGTGACTTTCAGTGGACTTTCCTGAGGCTTAAACAGGGTAATCAAACAATGGTCTCAATCATATTATTTTTTAAACCTCCAGTCTAACAAAGATGTGTGTTTTGGCAAACACTTTACATGAGGAGACATGGCCACTGTGATTACATGTGCTCCTGCAGTGATCCGCTGATTGATGGTCTGCTAGCAGGGCTTGTGGTCCAGGGACAGAGGATGGAGATAGAGGGCAGCTCACTAGAGATAACAGCAGCAGCTCTTCAGTAATCACCTAGCTGCAGCAGCACAGAGTCACACTGCTAACCCTCATTACTGAAACAAGGTAGAGGTTCTGAAGGTGTGAGAGGTCGAGATGAGGCAGGGGAGGCAATGCATTTGCAGAGGTGTGAGACACTGGATTAATTGAAAGCTGTTGTCAAAATACACATATCTTTGGTGTTTCATCGCTGTCTGGTTAATGACCAGAGGGCTGTGATTGGGAACCTGCAGATTTGACACACGGCAGTTGTTGAAATTAAAATCTGCTGCTTGATATGGACAACAGGGGCGAGATAGTTGTGTTTAAAGGGAAGAACAAACCCTGCTGGCTTGGTAAACACGCCTGCGCTGTGAACGATTGCATTATACAGATTTCAGTTATTTTTCTCGCAGCCATTCGAAGCTCAGTGCGGCTTTAAAGTAGAGATCACAGCACCCAGCTTTTAATGGGTGAGACTTCTGCGGATTCACCTCCACCCTTCATTCTAATAATCAGGCCTTTTTTTTCCACACTCTTTGGAAACCATAGTAGGTAACACAGCCTAAAGAGAGAGACTTAGATGTGGTGAGAGATGAGTTGAAAAGCAAAGTCTTCCCACTTAGACTTGAATTTGTGCAGTCTCGTACTTGCAGAACAGAAAAGGGCTTTTTTTTTTTGGTGGTGGGGGGTGGGGGATTCAATGCCAAAAACTCAGATCATGCCATTGCGGCAGCTTGAGCAACAGCTGAGTGGAGCAGGCTGTGGGTGTTGAAGAGGATAGACATCTAAGGGCCAAAGAAAGAATCAAGCCATCGCATGGGTAGGATGCAAGGGCTATGATCTTACTCACTTTGCAGCTTTTTCTTTTTGGAGCGCTCTCTCTGTCTTTTTTATATATAGATATATAGATATATATATATATGTACCCGTGTGTGTGTGTGTGTGTGTGTGTGTGTGTATGTGTGTATGTGTGTATGTATAGAAAATATCATTTTGGTGTTCTGAATTAGTTATAAAAAGGACTGGCCGTCGAATAGCATGTGTTTCTTCTAAGAGAGGCTGCTTACTTAGTATCGTGATAGTATTCAGCGTCATGTCGATCTTAAGTGAGGTTTCTGAAGGGGTGCTGTTCTCAAATATTGATAAGCTGTTGTTCACTTGAAATGGAGCCTGTCTGCCACGAGCTGATAAATTCAAACATAAAACCTGAAGATGCTCACTTGAAAGTCAAACCGAAATATTGATGTGACGAAGTCAGACGGGAACAGGCTCTTTTTAGGATGGTGAAAGGTTCAGAAATTGTGAAATGGGTGATATTTCATTTTAGCATGCTTCCTGTTATATTGCAAAGATAAGCGTGGCTTTAATCAGCCCATGCTTTTTGTTTTATTCACCTTGTTGTGGTGGAGCTGCTGCCTCGGTAGCCTGCCGATGAAGAGCACGCGTGACAAGTGCTCAAACAGATGTTGATTAAAGTAGCAACTTGTACACAAGACACAGTGGGGCTAGAGTGGGATCATCTGCACTGCACCTGTATTGACATTTGTGCTTTTGCATGAACTTTCCTGCAGAATGTGATTTGAACATTGTCATTGTAATGTTATGTTGATTTTTCTACTTTTTAACAACTGTCACAGGTTAAGTATTCATTTGTCAGCATGACTAAAATGTGCCAGATTAGCTAACAGTGAATGTAGACCCTGACACGTGTTTAAAACAGCACAATTACACGGCAAAATAAATTAATTTCAATGCGGTTATCAGTGGATTAGCTTGCTTGGGAGCTGGCAGTGAGGCTCAGTGTGGGGGATTGGATGGAGAATGCTAATGTAGCTTATTAGCTCTGTTTTGTTTTTGTTTTTCAGTCAAATTTTATGCAAGCTTCTATTATGGAGAAGAAAATACTTTTTAAAAAGTTTCCAGGTGGTTATGAGACTGAGGTAAATCTCAGGTAAATCTCTCATTATACCTTGATTTTTGGGCCACAGTTCAGTTCATTCACCCCAAGTTTTTATTTAGCAGGATTGTGGGGAAAAAAGACTGTATCACGTGCATCATCACTTGAATGATGAGTGGAACGTGTGCTAAAAATAAACTCCATCATTCTGATGTGTTGCAGCTCACTCTTTAGCTGGAAGATTTTTAAACATTACAGCTTTCCGCAGATGAGCACGCTTTTACCATCACTGACAGCCCTACAGTGATCACTAGCAAAAGCAATGTAGGCACAACACTTTATGGCTTATTCACATTTTTAAAAGCTTTTATTACATTTCTCATGTATTTACGCTGCTATTTCTGGCTTCTCGATTCATATGGGGGTCTTGTAAGGTGTCAATTTTCATCACATTTTTGATAGAAGGCACTGAGATAATAAATGCAATTTACTTACTTTTAATTACATTTTTTAACGACTTTCAGTAAGTATTATGGACGGCAAGTTAAGGGATCTGCCATGCTGTTTTAGGCAAAAAAGTAAAGAATTTCTAGAAGCATCCACATCATATCAGTGACTTTCAACCTTTGCAACAGCTGCTAATGTCTAGTAAATCATCAAGGGAGCGCATCCTGTTGTAAATCCTTAGCCAGACAGTCAACCTGCATTTGCAGAATGCTTGTTTTTTGTGTAAAGTCATGTTCCCTGTCAGAAGCATTGTTTTTATTTCAGCTCAGCTGCATTATCAATACTGTGTTTGTGAAAACTAAAATGATAATGTGGACAGTTTGTTTTATTTTTTTTTGTCTTAAACCAAGTGTAAATGGCCATTTTAGCAATTAGGCCCCATTCATTCTGGTTATTTGAAGAATATCTCACAAGTACCCCCTGGCAAGATATGAAGCTGCTATGCCCCAGCTGATTTGCAGTCAACACCTGTACACTGGGATTAATAGGAAATTGAACGGACCTCTAGATTATTTCTGTAGCATCCTTCTGTTTCTCTGCCATGGGAGTCACCTAATCCTGCTGATATGTCTTTGTCATCTAATTACAACACAGAGGCAACCACAGAGAATGTGTTTTCCTACAAGTGGCTCAGCTAATCGGCTTGCTACAGAGAAAATAGAAGAGAAGATCAGTGGAACTATGTGACTAACTGGTGATATCTTAGCTACAGTCTTAGGTTATTTTCTGAAAGTAGTTACGAGGCTCATCCAATGTATGTTGGAGAGTGGACTGTGAGACTGACAGACAGGTTGTTGTCAGTTTAATGTCAATTTACATGTAGCTCATACCCTCAACTATGGGCAGGAGCTCTGGGCAGTGACAGAAAGATTGAGACTGTGGATATAAACATTGGAAATGATCTTCTTTCGAGGGGTAAGGTGAGGAGCTTGGACATTCAGGAGGGGCTCAGAGATGCACCCCTTCACGCTGAAAGAGGCTAGCTGAGTTGATTTGGGCATCTAACTAAGATGCCTTCTAGGCATCTCCTAGGGTAGGTATTTCGTGTATGTCATATCAGGAAGAGGCCTTAGGGCAGACCCAGGACATGCTGGAGAGATTAGTCTCAGCTGGCTTTGGAGCACTTCAGTGTCTGCTGCCTCAGTAGTTGGACAGATGGAGTTACCAAGCTTCAGGGAAGAGATCTGACCACCACCTTGCTTCCTCAGTGTGATACAGTGAGAAGTTCTCTATAGGAAAAATGCAAAGTGCTGGAAACAGAACTTTTATCCACCTTCTGGCAGGCTATTTAAACAGATATTTATGAGGTTCTTCTGAAGTCCCTACTCTACATTTTCTATACAGGGAGTGCAGAATTATTAGGCAAATGAGTATTTTGTCCACATCATCCTCTTCATGCATGTTGTCTTACTCCAAGCTGTATAGGCTCGAAAGCCCACTACCAATTAAGCATATTAGGTGATGTGCATCTCTGTAATGAGAAGGGGTGTGGTCTAATGACATCAACACCCTATATCAGGTGTGCATAATTATTAGGCAACTTCCTTTCCTTTGGCAAAATGGGTCAAAAGAAGGACTTGACAGGCTCAGAAAAGTCAAAAATAGTGAGATATCTTGCAGAGGGATGCAGCAGTCTTAAAATTGCAAAGCTTCTGAAGCGTGATCATCGAACAATCAAGCGTTTCATTCAAAATAGTCAACAGGGTCGCAAGAAGCGTGTGGAAAAACCAAGGCGCAAAATAACTGCCCATGAACTGAGAAAAGTCAAGCGTGCAGCTGCCAAGATGCCACTTGCCACCAGTTTGGCCATATTTCAGAGCTGCAACATCACTGGAGTGCCCAAAAGCACAAGGTGTGCAATACTCAGAGACATGGCCAAGGTAAGAAAGGCTGAAAGACGACCACCACTGAACAAGACACACAAGCTGAAACATCAAGACTGGGCCAAGAAATATCTCAAGACTGATTTTTCTAAGGTTTTATGGACTGATGAAATGAGAGTGAGTCTTGATGGGCCAGATGGATGGGCCCGTGGCTGGATTGGTAAGGGCAGAGAGCTCCAGTCCGACTCAGACGCCAGCAAGGTGGAGGTGGAGTACTGGTTTGGGCTGGTATCATCAAAGATGAGCTTGTGGGGCCTTTTCGGGTTGAGGATGGAGTCAAGCTCAACTCCCAGTCCTACTGCCAGTTTCTGGAAGACACCTTCTTCAAGCAGTGGTACAGGAAGAAGTCTGCATCCTTCAAGAAAAACATGATTTTCATGCAGGACAATGCTCCATCACACGCGCGTCCAAGTACTCCACAGCGTGGCTGGCAAGAAAGGGTATAAAAGAAGAAAAACTAATGACATGGCCTCCTTGTTCACCTGATCTGAACCCCATTGAGAACCTGTGGTCCATCATCAAATGTGAGATTTACAAGGAGGAAAACAGTACACCTCTCTGAACAGTGTCTGGGAGGCTGTGGTTGCTGCTGCACGCAATGTTGATGGTGAACAGATCAAAACACTGACAGAATCCATGGATGGCAGGCTTTTGAGTGTCCTTGCAAAGAAAGGTGGCTATATTGGTCGCTGATTTGTTTTGTTTGGTTTTGAATGTCAGAAATGTATATTTGTGAATGTGGAGATGTTATATTGGTTTCACTGGTAAAAAATAAATAATTGAAATGGGTATATATTTGTTTTTTGTTAAGTTGCCTAATAATTATGCACAGTAGTAGTCACCTGCACACACAGATATCCCCCTAAAATAGCTAAAACTAAAAACAAACTAAAAACTACTTCCAAAAACATTCAGCTTTGATATTAATGTGTTTTTTGGGTTCATTGAGAACATGGTTGTTGTTCAATAATAAGATTATTCCTCAAAAATACAACTTGCCTAATAATTCTGCACTCCCTGTATGATAGACTTTCCAGCTTTGAGTGACTTTGCTTCCAACTAGGATTGACATACTAGAGTACATTTCCTTCAGGAAATGCACAGACTTCTTTTAAAACCACACAACTGCAAATTTGGCATGGGACTTTGCTCACTTCCACATAGATTTCTCCTGTAGTGATAAACCAACTAGCAAACATGCTGTCATAGTCAGTTTTATCACATACACTTTTTTCCCCCTTTTTCTTTCTTCTCACTTTGTTGAATCTTTTTAGGGTAGCCACTTTTTAATAAGCGAGATAAGCAGAATAGCTGAAATAGATTCGGGAAAAGTAAGAGTGACAAGATTATTCAGTTTTGGAATGCTAATAGATGATAGGCCAGTTCCTCCTGTTTACTGAGTGCCCTTGACTGATAAGAAGGAATGGAAGATGGATTTAGAGGAGAATTGGATGTCCCTAATGTTTGTGCCATAGTTCATCTAAAGGGCAATTATGAACAATTGAGCTGTAATGTTGGGGTCTGAAGTGGAGATTAGAGGCGAGATTGCCAGGCAGCTAGCATGGCAATTCATCATGATTGTTGTCATGATTTAAATGTTCTTTGCTGAAATGGCTTATAAAGCATGGGAGGGGGGGCTTTAATACAGCAATAAATATTCAGTGTTTGGAGCAACGGTCAAACTAAATGTCATGACAATCCTCCATCTCACTAATAGTCAGTGTAGACATCGTGTGTGTGTGTGTGTCTGTGTCTGTGTCTGTGGCTTTATGAAAACACCTCAGGAGGAGTTTCCAAATAGTGTGTAAAACTGCCTCATTTAGGAAAAGTTCAGCAGTTCTTTCTGTCAGGTGTTGGGGAAAAAATATGTTTTTGCTCCTTTGTTGCATTCTAATTGTGTCTCTAAGCTACGCGAGTCAGCACAGAATATGCATAGAGATGCTATTAAACAATGTTCCGCTTTTTCCTTTATGAACCTGAGCGGTCATATTTCCATAAATGAACCAACTGGCCCAGAAGTCTAAGTCATGCCTTTTTCTCCTCGCACTCTTTCAAATTGAGATAAATAAGGTAAAGGTATTTAGAATATTATTATATCTAATCTAATGTATGTTTTATAAATGAACTGCAAACGCGTTTTGAATTAGAACTTTTCAGATTTAATGGCCTACATGGAGCCTAATCTTCTGGTTAGTCATTTTTAAAAGCCCAATGGGAATAAAAATGAGAAATGTAAAACACCTTAATCAGCGGGGGAAAAAAGGAAAAAAAATATATAAAAAATGTAGTTGTGGGACCCAATACAAGTAGAATTTCACAATTCTTGATACCAAAGCAAAATGGTTATATGATGTACGTAAACTTGAACTTGTTAATTCAAAAGCAGTTGTACATCACTGGTATGGTGGTAGAAGACTAATGTCGGATTTTTAAGACCATTACTCACACTGAAGTTTGGCGACTTAAAAATCTGATATTAGCCATTATTTATTTTCTTTCAGACACATGGGATATAAACAGATTTCCCTAAAATTTGTTATGTGTAGTTATTTTTTAATCCTTATAGCATGAAAGCACAGTAAAAAAATAATAATCCTATTTTATTGTTACAACAGGTCTTACATTACTCTGACTCTGCTTGGATCAGCTGATCATCTTTGTAGGAGTAACATCAATGTTCATAACATAATTGAAGAGTGTTTCTCCCATCACTTCTTTATTTTTTTTAAAATTTTCTTTATCAGCCACTATGAATGTCAATCACGATGTAGCTGCAAGAATTTACCATCCAATATTTCAGTCCCGCTCTACTTTTTATTTAAAATCTTAACAATACGTCAACAGAACACAGAATAATGAAATGTTAAGATGGTTGCTGATTAGTCTACTAACATTACTATGAGGTATTGTGTTAGTTAAAGGATTTATATAATGTTAGCCATTGCAAACTTTGAGCAGTGTTTTAGTTTTACAGTGGCATTGCCTGCTGTCAAAAACAAAATAGTTCCATAAGAAGGAAAATACTCGGGATGTTGTTGGATGCTGAGCTTAAACTCATTCAGCTTGCATTCTTTAAATAGATGCTGGTGTTTTAGGTGTTACATAAAAAAGGAAGCACGAGAACATAGTTTGCATACTGAATTTTGCGACTTTTGCGAATGCCTTGTGGCAGAGCTATTACAACATTTAGTTGTCTTCCTGATTTAGTTTTTCCTGTGCTTGTGGCAGTACTTCTTCTTCAGCATGCACTAGGGTAGACTAGACCTGGTAGAGGTGTGCTGTATGTCTGGAAAAATTGCATCCTTAGTACATCCACTGCCTACAGTACCTACAGTATGACAAATAACACCTAAATAATATCACATTTTTATAATTTTCACATTGAAAGGTATATAAAGTATCGGTTCTGGTGACATACCTAAACCATGTCAAACTGGAGGAAATTTCATTGGTTGTCAGAGCAGTGAAATAAACCTGCTCATAAGAAAAATTCTACCACTTTCACTGTTTAAGCATTTGCTTTCCTCTCCTGTGTGCTCTTTCTGAACATGTCTGCTGTGTTGAAGCAACTTAAAAAAAGGCAGCTGTTCATCTATGGCGAGTTTATTTTTAACACCATCAGTTTAGAGTAACACAATAACAGCTATTGCGCTGAACACGATATGTGCACGCCTTTAGGGAGCTGATGAAGACATGAAGAAATGAGATAGATACCAAGGAAGGTAAACGCAGGAAATACTCATCGCTTTTGTGCTGTTCATCCGTGCATGTAAAACCAGACAGTATTAAATCAGATTTGGAGAAAAGACCTCGACCCAAAAGCTTAAACCAGAATAATTTAGATCAAAATGAAAGAAAATATGTGCACAGAAGTGCAGCCAGTGATTGTGTCTGCATTTTGTATGCACCATGAAGTCAGATTAATCATCCATCAGACTGTCAGCAGTTTATCTCCATGTGCCTTGTGTGTCTGTACCATATAAAGCATGTATGTTTCGGCGGGCAAGTTGATATGTCTTTGTATTCTCGTCTTCGTTTGTGTTTATCTGTGCCTTGCCTCAGTCCATTGGAGCTGTGTTTCCTGGGCTTATCGACCTGCTGTAATTAGGGGCCTAGAGCTGCAGAGCAGGAAGGCGATCAGGAGCCACCGTGTTCCACCGAGCCTCTAATTGAAACGTTGAGTGTTTCCAGGTTCACCGTCGGCCCCCCTCGGGTCCCCGCTGTCATCTCGGCGCCACCTCCACGCCTGTGACAAACATTCAGAAGAGAGAGTGCTAGTCACGAATGATAAGCAGGTAATTGCCTGTAGGCTCAGTTGCGAATTAGGAGACGCTCGTGCTCCAGCTTCATTGGACATGCTGCCAGGGGTTGTTTGTGCCACTGTTGTGTGTGTGTGTGTGTGACACCTCAAAATGATACACAGAGATGAGGTGAGCTTATCAAGTCGGAAGGCTTGTCTTATTTAGGCTCTAGTTTCTGAGTTTACCCTTAATGTCATGGTATAGTTTGTTAAAAAAAATCCTCACTTAGACACTAATGAATAACAAATTTCTCTCCACTTCCCTGCAAATTGCCTGATGAGGCAGCACACAGAGCCCACTCAGTAGCCTGCAGGGGGCTGAAGGCCCATAATTTGGCATCTGGGTGCTCAGCCAGGCACAGACCTTTAAGAATGGGCTTTCTTTTCAAAGCCCGGGCCAGCCTTCCAACCAGTGTTCCTGCTGACATTTATCGCCTCAAACCTTTAGCGTTATTGTTATGAGTGCAATAATTCTTGCCGTAGGGGAATACTCACAGCGCTCCAAATTGACCAACTTGAGGATTTTAATGTGACAGCTCATCACATTATAGTGTGAAAGTAGGCGGCCCAATGCAATATCATCTTTCTCTACTTGAGAAGCATGCGCCTGTGTCATCTGTCTGACGGTCATGTTGTCAGCTCCATCCTGGACTGCCTATCGGCTGGCATGCATCCCACTCTTGCTTCCGCCAGCTATAAAAACATAAGTCTGAGTAGAAGGGAGGTGGTCAGAGGCGACAGTGTCAACCCCCTGCTGTTTTCCCATGCTCAAAATATTGGCAGCCATTACATGTCTCCTCAGTGGCGTTTAGTGCCCATTGCTGAATTACTGACTTTCATCATGACATTTTCTGGGCACGCTCCAAATGCCCAGCAGCAGCCTGGTTTCTATGGAGATGCGGTTGCTCAATATGCAGCTTTGCACAAAGAAAACACACACACACACACAGATAAAAACAGACAAAGTGAGTAGGGGAAATGAATATTGGTCATTAATTGCATTGCTGTCTTGTTTTATGCTATTCCTTTGATTTAGTTTCCGTCGCTAGTTAAACAAACGCTCGGCTAATATGCATCTCATTCCGGCAAATGAGCATGCGGCCCTGATTTCAGTGTTACTGCAAATGAGCACCCAACTTTGTTCGAACATCAAACACAACAGGATGCGTGATTGGCGCTTTTGATTTGGCTATTGTTCTCCTGATATGAAAATGTGGTACAGCGGCACTTGGCTTGAATTGGCATTGCACACAGGGTGCTAATTACCACAGAAAGTCAGTGTTTTCATAGGCTTTTCAATCCCTGTGAATTCAGCTTATAGTTTGGTGGAACGTGTATGCAGATGAGAATTTTTTGTGTTGCTACATTTTGCTTGTTTGTTACTGAAATGTTTTAGTGGCCTACTTACTTAATCGCCCCTGGCACGATTTATCGTTCATCTGCTTTATATGGCCAAGAAGAGATACTAAAATACTTTAAGTGGCACTTACACAGTCTGATTGAATCTTCCATCTTTACCATTTTCGAGATTAGAAGTCCACATAGTTCCACACAGGGTTTTCACTGTGGAGTTTATTATCTCATTTCAGTGATCCTCAGGGTGCTGTCAATTGCCTCTGAATTATAAGCTCTATCCCTGCTTATATCAGTGAAATACAGGTTCTCCCACACTCAGTCATTTGTTATCTTTTTAGAGGAGAAAAAAAACTACACTCCTGGGTATTCTCTGGGTCTGTATGAAGCTTAGAAAGCTCTCCAGTGAGTTTTTATCACCAATTTTATATCAGCTGTCACTGACCCTTGAATTTGCTTCAGGACAGTAAGATATCAAAATTAACAGTTATTGTTATACTTATCTGATTGCACTATGAGTAGAGAACACTTTCTTTTTGAAGTTTTCTGGCCTTTCAGACCTTAGGGTCCCAAATGTAATACCTTTTACTTGTTATCGCCTTCAGTACATAATTATCATGTGAAACTTTTGAAACGGAGGGTTATCTTTAACAACTTAAATTGGAAAAAGAACATCAATCATTAGCAGGCAAACAATGTACATAAAACACAAGGGAGCCAACTTCAAACACAGCAAACCAAAATTGAAAAAGATTACTAGTTAGTAGATTTTGAAACTTGTGTGGAGTCTTTTCCCCTTAGTGCCTGAGTCACACAGGCCCAGAGACTTTGAATAGTAAGTTGCATCAGCTGAGGTTCAGAATGTGGGATGTGTCTAAATAGACCTTTCACAGCTTCACTGCACTTGGCAATTAGTTAGTGTTTGTGTTTGTAGACAAATTGGTGTCTTCCATGTAAACTATGGGCTACTGTGGCAAAGTGTTAGTGACCAAAGCAATCATAAGGAGACCTGTCATAGGGTAGCCACACCTTAAAGCCAGCAAGTTGTTGCTGAAAGCTTATGTGGGAGGCTTAAGTTCAGTTCAGTTCTATTTTATTCATACAGCGTCAAATCACAATAACACTCGCCTCAAGGTGCTTTATATTTGTAAGGTAGACCCTACAATAATACATAGAGAGAAAAACCCAACACTTTGGCGACAGTGGGAAGGAAAAACTCCCTTTTACAGGAAGAAAACTCTGGTTGGGGTGAAAGGAGAAGGAAGATAGGACAAAAGACACCGTGGAAGAGAGGCAGAGAGGTCTATTAACACATAGTGAGTGAGAAAGGTGACTGAAGAAGATATTCTCAATGCATCATGGGGATCCCCCATCAGCCTACACCTATTGCAGCATACCTAAGGGAGAATTCAGAGTCACCTGATCCAGGCCTAACTATATGCAAGTGAAATTAACTGTAAAACACCCATTCACACGGGCCTAGAAACCCTCCTGATGAGCTCTGGTCACATGGGAAAAGTGTGCAATCTGTGACCACTGGGGGTATTGGCATGACATTTGTCACAAAGAGATATCAAGGATTTTTATAGACCCATGACTAGGGATGGGTATCGTTTAGGTTTTATCCGATACCGGTGCCAAACCGGTACTTTTGAAACGGTGCCGGTGCTTAAACGGTGCTCAAACCGGTGCTTAAAGAATGGAGAACACAAACTTTGTCCAAAAACCTCTCATGTTTAGCTGTTTTTTTGTAAAAAGATAACAATGTTAGCCTTTTCTGCAGCTATAGGGCATATATGGTATCACTCTTGACTGGAAGTAGTGCTTAAACAATGGAAAAAACACAAACTTCCCATATGGAAAAGAAATAGTAAAAACTTATACAAGACTTGCATAACATGTGGCCTACTTCATATAGTGAATCATTTAAGGCTTATATGATTCACTCATGAAAGTGGCCACTTTCTCATTACTTTCATATATTGTTTTAGTAAGTATCCAAAACATACAAGTTTCATTTATATAATTTTTCAAGGGATCTTATATCTGTTTTCACTCTTGTATGCTTTTCATACAAGTTTCACACAAGACAGATACAAACTTTATAAGATTTTTATATATCTTTTACATATGGGTTTGTCCAAAAATCTCTCATGTTTAGCTGTTTTCCACTCTTTCTTTGGTCATTTTAGCCTTTTGGCCAGGGTGAAGGAGTATTTGCCATCAAACAAGAAGACAGCCGCATGTAACTATGACGGTGTTTGCTAGTTCACCTTACATGCATTAATGTGATAATGTGGTTAGCGTACTCAACGTTAATTACACACGAACAACATGAAGCTACTCACGCAGAGGAGAACGGCTGCTGCTGCCATCATCATCCGTCATCATTTCTGCTACACTGACAGGGCTAGGGGCCAGGACTCTACTCTTTTGGGGGGATGTTGCTAACTCCAGGTCCGCTAACAGGCACCACACCCGCAGTAGATGTGCACGGTGTGAGGTCTCGCAGCAAGCTATCAAACACGGCAAATTTCTCGGCTTTAAAAAAAACCGCTATGCGTCGCCAGGTGTTTCATCAGATTTGAGGTGTTACCTCCTTTGACAGTATCACAGTATCAGCTTAAAGCACTTGTTGCAGGCTGCTGAGTTTGCATCTTTTGCTGTGAAGTACAGCCAGACTTTTGACCGCTTCGCCTTGGGCATTTTTAGTCTGTAGCTCTGCTCTGAAAGAACGTACGTACCTGGCCTCCGCCTACTATCCTCGGAAACGTAAAATGATTGGCTAGAATTGGCTCAGGGAAAAAAAAGCACCGAAATGTGCGCTGCTTTTCGGTCTGGTTACTACCGTTTATGTCAGAACGGCACTGGACACCGGTACCCATCCCTACCCATGACCACTAACCACATCATCCAATATGGCAGACGTGCACATAACGTGATGTCATGTGCACATGACATCACGTGAGAAACCTTAACAGAGTACTGCACCAAAAACCTTCTTGCAGTTGCTTTAGTTGGTAGTAGGTTCTGTAGTCTTCCACGGAAGATGCCAAATTACCTTCAAACATTTGAATAGTTACAATTGTACCATGCACACTTCATAGTAGAGATGGCACGATACCACTTTTTTATGTCCGATACCGATATCATAAATTTGGATATCTGCCGATACCGATATGAATCCGATAAGTGTGTTTTTTAATCAATAAAACTTTTTTTTTTTAATATCTTGCTGCATTTTGTATAAGTTCATACTCAGTTTAAATAAACAACAACACTAAAGCTATTCTGTTATACCTGTGCAGTGTAAAAAATACACTGCACCCAAAATATTTCATAGTTCAGCAACACTGATCAATCTAATAAACTTAAACCTACTCCATCCTTCCTATTCTGGTATTTTAAAGAGTACTTAGCAGAAATATTAAGCAACCTAACTAATAGGGTTGCAAACTCCCAGCAAAAAAAATAGGGAACCACCCCCCACCCTCCACCTCATCATGCTTAATGGACGTAATCAACTTTAATTTGATGCAGTGTGAAAAAAAAAATGCACAGAAATAAATTATTTTTCAAGAATAATTAAATAGATTCAACATCTTTCTTCTACAGAATTGCAGACTGCACAGATGGCATCTTCCCAAAGGAAAAAGTACTATAGCTTACTAGGGTATATTAGACTTAACAGTTACTATATACAGTAATGGACTTCTATACATTTTACATCAGATTAAAACTTTGGGTGTAAGATTCAGATAATTATTTATTAAAAACTAGACATTTTAAATGAGAATAAGAAAGAAAAGTATGTCTTTGTGCCCCCTTTTCCCTGTTCATGCCCTATCGGCCCCCCTGGCTAAACTTTGCTAGATCCGCCCCTGCACAGTTACCAGCCGTCAGCTACGTAGAAAAGGATCCTGGTGTAGAAAGTAATATTAAATAAATTCTAACGACAGCTTATCAAGCTTAAACGTGCTGCTGTTGTTCAGCCGCTGGTTTCCTCTTTCTGGTGCAAAGTGGACCAAAAACAAAGAAGAGAGACGCTGATCATTGATCAGTTTCATGATTGAAGTAGCAGCAGGAGAGGGAGAGAGGCAGTCGCTCCATATATCGGTTGTTAAGCTTAACGTGGGAACGCTTTACAAACATTCAGAGATGAACTTACACACTTGCTTTACTTCTCTCTGGGATAACTTCCTTGGAGATGAAATGCCGGATTGCTAGCGAGGCTACAAATACACACAGCCGCTCTATCACGTGACGCACACTGCTCCGACATGCTACAGTTATGAGCCGAGTTACGCCGTGTCGCAAGTTTTGTGAGGTACTTTTTTGATATTTAATGGATCGGATTACATTTTTCATTTCTCTCCGATATCCGATCCAGTAATTTACCTCAGTATCGGACCGATACCGATACGTAATATCGGATCGGTCCATCTCTACTTCATAGTACAAGTTGGAACTTTTAAAATATGTTTTTTTGCAGTGATCATGCACAACATTTACTGTCAAAGTTGTCATTCTCCATATACAGTTTGTGCCGCACCTTTTCCAGTTTCACAGCAGCTCTAAGTGTCTGCAGACACAGACACAAATTACTGGGAACTGTGGCAGTGTGCTAGTGACTAAAGCAGTCATGAGGTTTGTGGAGCTCCTCCCTCTTTGCAATACGTTTCACCTGGCAACAGCCAGAAACCTATTGCGTGGTCAGGGAACCAGGTTGCCAGTTGGGTCACCAACCACTCTCTTGGTCTCTGTGACTGAGAAATATCCTGGGTTAGGTTAGATTTTTTTTTTTTTTTTTTTTTAGGATTTTTTAATCCTGTTACAGTGACTTAAAAATGTGTTGCACTCTGATCTGTGCATTTTTACCTGATCCCCTTGTGTACTACAGATTAAGTTTGGTTTAAACCAGTTGATTAAATGATATATATAAAATATTTTTTAAGCTGTAAGGGGGAAACTTGCTACACAGAAAGCTTGGCAGTGGTGGAACTTTTCTGTTTGGATGTACTGGGGGTAACATAACAACATGTGTTCTTATGTTGTTGTTGTTAGATTTGGATTAAGGCTTCACTCTTATGAGAGCACAATCGGCTTCAGTAAATGACATGAAATGTGTTTTTCACCGATGGGGGATAAAAACATGTTGGAAATCAATTTCATCACACCAAGAACCTTTATGCTGATGTCTGCTTTGTGGCAACACAGTCCATTAGAGAAGCATGAGTCTATCAAGACCACTGAACGGGAGCTTTCAACATGACTGGACACACAAAGAGGCCATGCCAACAATTTTCAAAGAAGCTTAAAAACATGTTTCTTGTGGTTTTAATGAGTGTTTACATGGTTTTATTTTGACCAAAGTAGGATTGTGACAAGGTGGTGAAAAGGATTTATTCCATTATGGATTATTTGTCCCCTCAATTTTTCTCAAATTCTTATTTCTTTTGCATTACTGCTATCATTACGTCTGTCATTCAAAATGTGTCATGGGGACACGCTTTAACCTGATTCCTTAGTGTATTACAGATAAAAGAAAAAAAGCGTATGCAATTATAAATATATCTTAAGTAATGCTAAACTTAAAATTTCAATCAGTGATTTATGTGATATATATCAGAGGTGGTTTTAATATTTGAGTATTTGTTAACTTGAATTTACATTTGTGTAAATTTAAGGTCAAGGTTCAGTAAAAATTTGTTTAAGGCCAAATTTAGATTGAACCAGTGAAATGATTGATTTACTACAGGGAGTGCAGAATTATTAGGCAAGTTGTATTTTTGAGGAATAATTTTATTATTGAACAACAACCATGTTCTCAATGAACCCAAAAAACTCATTAATATCAAAGCTGAATGTTTTTGGAAGTAGTTTTAGTTTGTTTTTAGTTTTAGCTATTTTAGGGGATATCTGTGTGTGCAGGTGACTATTACTGTGCATAATTATTAGGCAACTTAACAAAAAACAAATATATACCCATTTCAATTATTTATTTTTACCAGTGAAACCAATATAACATCTCCACATTCACAAATTGTTAGGATGCCTGGGTCGTTGACCCAGGGTTTTTGGGTTTATTATATTATTTATAATTTCTAGTCTTTGGTTTCTTTGAGTTCTGTCTTATGGCTTATGTCTCTGTCTTCTCTAGTTGCTCTGTCTCCCCTGTCAGCTGTATCCCCTTGTCTAGTTTGCGTTTCTGTGTATCCTTAGTTGCTATATCCCCGTGTCCAGTCAGTGTCTGTGTCTGCCCTGGTCCCATGTCTCTGTTCCCTCTGTTGTAGTGCCTGCCTGTGAGTCTGTGTCTGTGTTATGTTTCCTGTTTTATTTTGAAGGTCCATGTCTTATGTTAATATATCTGGTTTTGCTTCCTTGTCTCGTTAGTCCTGATTTGCCCCAGCTGTGTTTCCCTCCTGTTGCCCATTCCCTGATTGCTCCCTCTATGTATTTAAGCCCTGTGTTTCAGTTTGTCATTGTCGCGATCTAACGTTCACCTGTCTGTCTGTCTGTCTGTCTGTCTGTCTGTCTGTCTGTCTGTCTGTCTGTCTGTCTGTCTGTCTGTCTGTCTGTCTGTCTGTCTGTCTGTCTGTCTCTCTCTCTCTCTCTCTCTCTCTCTCTCTCTCTCTCTCTCTCTCTCTCTCTCAAAAGTTTATTTTGGATTCTCAGTTTTGTTACTTTTTTGAGTTTAATGTTAAAGCTGTATTTTAAGTTCACCTTAAAGTCTTCAAGTGTCTGCACTTTGGGTTCACCATTCCTGCCTGCACACAGCCTAACCTAACAGAAGATCGCGACCAGAACATGGACCCCGCAGACGTTTTCACTTCGGAGTCAGACGCTGAGATGGAAAGGCTGGTTAAATTGCTGGACCGCATATCCCAGTCCGACAGCCTACGGGCTATGTCTGTGGGACTGAGCACAGTGGAAGCAATGGTGAAAACCAGCCCCCGGCTTCAGCAGTTTGCTTCGGATGCCAATCTGGGCAGCACGATCGCTGCATGGAGGGAGCAGGTCAGGGCAAGTGAGCTCGCCCTCTCTCTCACCACGCCAATGCAGCAGCGGTCTGCGCTCGCCATAAAGCAGCTTCCGCAGCGGTCACCACAGCGGGACCGAGTTTCCGCACCGCTGCCACGGACTTCCTCTCCCTCCCCACGCCAGCGGGGATCTCGTTCACCTGTCCGTTCGCCTGCCTTTTTCCTGGCCTCTATGTGGTCGGAGGATGAGGAGGAGGTCTCCATTTCTCCACCGGTTCCCTCTTCCAGAAGGAAACGGCGCCCTCGCTACCGCCACTCCTCTCCTCCGTCACCTGTTCTGCAACCTGGTCCGGCTGGAGGATCCAAGGGGCCCGTCCGGCCTTCATCTGTTGTTCCCACTGGGGGTTCTGGAGAACCGCACCAGCCTTTGTTTGCCTCCGCTGGGGGGTCCGAGGGGCCCGTCCAGCCTTCTGCCTCTGCTGGAGGGTCCGAGGGGCCCATCCAGCCTTCTGTTCCCGCTGGGGGTTCTGGAGAACCGCGCCAGTCCTTGTTCGTCTCCGCTGGAGGATCTGAGGAGCCCGTCCGGCCACAGCCACCTGCCTCCGCTGGAGGGTCCGAGGGGCCCGTCCGGCCACAGCCACCTGCCTCCGCTGGAGGGTCCGAGGGGCCCGTCCGGCCACAGCCACCTGCCTCCGCTGGAGGGTCCGAGGGGCAGCCGTTTGTTCCCGCTGGAGGGTCCGAGGGGCAGCTCCAGCCATTTGTTCCCGCTGGAGGGTCCGAGGGGCAGCTCCAGCCGTTTGTTCCCGCTGGAGGGTCCGAGGGGCCGCTCCAGCCGTTTGTTCCCGCTGGAGGGTCCGAGGAGCCCGTCCAGCCTCCTGCCTCGTCAGCTGGAGGGTCCGAGGAGCCCGTCCAGCCTCCTGCCTCGTCAGCTGGGGGTCTTGGAGGACCCAGCCAACACATCCTCATCTCTACTGACGGTTCCGGGGAGACCGTTCAGCCACCACCTACATCGCCGCCTGCAGCGCCCATATCGTCGCTTGAAGCATCCCCGCCTGCGGCAGCTTCATCCACGCCGCCTGCAGCAGCAGCGGCTTCAGCTGCGCCGTCGCCTGGTCCAGCTTCAGCTGCGCCGTCGCCTGGTCCAGCTTCAGCTGCGCCGTCGCCTGGTCCAGCTTCAGCGTCGCCTGGAGCAGCCTCCTCATCAGCTTCAGTGTCGCCTGCAGCGCCACCTTCGCCCCGTCCGGCCTCCGAGGCTTCAGCGTCGCCAGCTGCGGCCTCCGAGGCTTCAGCGTCGCCTGGTCCAGCTCCGGCTTCATCGGCGTCGCCTCGACAGTGCCGGCCTCCCTTCTGTCCGCCCTGCACGCCCTGTCCGCCCTGCACGCCCTGTCCGGCCGCTTTCCAGGCCAATGACTGGACGTCCTCGCCGTCGTGGACGGCCTCCTGACCTGCTCCGTCGCCGCCGGTGCCTCCCGCCCGGCCGGCCTCCTGTACTTTTTTTCTGGACTCTTGGGCCGTCGTCCTCCGGGCCGGCCCTCCTGAACTTTGTGTGAACTGTTTTTCCTGGTCGCCTGCGCCTGTCGTGGGCCTGTGTTTTGTTGTGTTGCTTTCCGGGCTCCGGTGTTTGTACTTTTTTTGGTTTCTGGCTCCTTGTTTGGTTTGTTTCGAGCCCTCCATCCTGTTTCCCCCACCGCCCACCCTGGTTGGGTTGTTTTTTGTTGCGGTTTGGGCTGTCTGGGAGCCAGCCCTTTAGGGGGGGGGTACTGTTAGGATGCCTGGGTCGTTGACCCAGGGTTTTTGGGTTTATTATATTATTTATAATTTCTAGTCTTTGGTTTCTTTGAGTTCTGTCTTATGGCTTATGTCTCTGTCTTCTCTAGTTGCTCTGTCTCCCCTGTCAGCTGTATCCCCTTGTCTAGTTTGCGTTTCTGTGTATCCTTAGTTGCTATATCCCCGTGTCCAGTCAGTGTCTGTGTCTGCCCTGGTCCCATGTCTCTGTTCCCTCTGTTGTAGTGCCTGCCTGTGAGTCTGTGTCTGTGTTATGTTTCCTGTTTTATTTTGAAGGTCCATGTCTTATGTTAATATATCTGGTTTTGCTTCCTTGTCTCGTTAGTCCTGATTTGCCCCAGCTGTGTTTCCCTCCTGTTGCCCATTCCCTGATTGCTCCCTCTATGTATTTAAGCCCTGTGTTTCAGTTTGTCATTGTCGCGATCTAACGTTCACCTTGCTGTGTGTTCTGTCTGTCTGTCTGTCTGTCTGTCTGTCTGTCTGTCTGTCTGTCTGTCTGTCTGTCTGTCTGTCTGTCTGTCTGTCTGTCTGTCTGTCTGTCTGTCTGTCTGTCTGTCTGTCTGTCTGTCTGTCTGTCTGTCTGTCTGTCTGTCTGTCTGTCTGTCTGTCTGTCTGTCTGTCTGTCTGTCTGTCTGAGTTTATTTTGGATTCTCAGTTTTGTTACTTTTTTGAGTTTAATGTTAAAGCTGTATTTTAAGTTCACCTTAAAGTCTTCAAGTGTCTGCACTTTGGGTCCACCATTCCTGCCTGCACACAGCCTAACCTAACACAAATATACATTTCTGACATTCAAAAACCAAACAAAAACAAATCAGCGACCAATATAGCCACCTTTCTTTCCAAGGACACTCAAAAGCCTGCCATCCATGGATTCTGTCAGTGTTTTGATCTGTTCACCATCAACATTGCGTGCAGCAGCAACCACAGCCTCCCAGACACTGTTCAGAGAGGTGTACTGTTTTCCCTCCTTGTAAATCTCACATTTGATGATGGACCACAGGTTCTCAATGGGGTTCAGATCAGGTGAACAAGGAGGCCATGTCATTAGTTTTTCTTCTTTTATACCCTTTCTTGCCAGCCACGCTGTGGAGTACTTGGACGCGTGTGATGGAGCATTGTCCTGCATGAAAATCATGTTTTTCTTGAAGGATGCAGACCTCTTCCTGTACCACTGCTTGAAGAAGGTGTCTTCCAGAAACTGGCAGTAGGACTGGGAGTTGAGCTTGACTCCATCCTCAACCCGAAAAGGCCCCACAAGCTCATCTTTGATGATACCAGCCCAAACCAGTACTCCACCTCCACCTTGCTGGCGTCTGAGTCGGACTGGAGCTCTCTGCCCTTTACCAATCCAGCCACGGGCCCATCAAGACTCACTCTCATTTCATCAGTCCATAAAACCTTAGAAAAATCAGTCTTGAGATATTTCTTGGCCCAGTCTTGACGTTTCAGCTTGTGTGTCTTGTTCAGTGGTGGTCGTCTTTCAGCCTTTCTTACCTTGGCCATGTCTCTGAGTATTGCACACCTTGTGCTTTTGGGCACTCCAGTGATGTTGCAGCTCTGAAATATGGCCAAACTGGTGGCAAGTGGCATCTTGGCAGCTGCACGCTTGACTTTTCTCAGTTCATGGGCAGTTATTTTGCGCCTTGGTTTTTCCACACGCTTCTTGCGACCCTGTTGACTATTTTGAATGAACGCTTGATTGTTCGATGATCACGCTTCAGAAGCTTTGCAATTTTAAGACTGCTGCATCCCTCTGCAAGATATCTCACTATTTTTGACTTTTCTGAGCCTGTCAAGTCCTTCTTTTGACCCATTTTGCCAAAGGAAAGGAAGTTGCCTAATAATTATGCACACCTGATATAGGGTGTTGATGTCATTAGACCACACCCCTTCTCATTACAGAGATGCACATCACCTAATATGCTTAATTGGTAGTAGGCTTTCGAGCCTATACAGCTTGGAGTAAGACAACATGCATGAAGAGGATGATGTGGACAAAATACTCATTTGCCTAATAATTCTGCACTCCCTGTATACATTAAATATTTTGAAGCACTAAGGGGAAACTTACTACACAGTGGTGGAACTCCTTTAATTTGGATGTAGTGGAGGTAGCATAGAAACATGTGTTCTTATGTTGTTAGGTTTGGATTAAGACCTTGCTCTTGTGCAGTCACAATTGGTTTTAATAAATGACATGAAATATGTTTTTTGCCAACGGGGAACAAAAGAACACGTTGAAAATCAATTTCATCATACCGAGAACCTTTATGCTGATGTCTGCTTTGTGGCACTCCACACAGTCCATTAGAGAAGCATGGGTGTATCAAAACCACTGAACAGAAGCTTTCAACATGACTGGACGCACAAAGAGGTCATGCCAGCAATCTTTTAAAGGAGCTTATAAAAACATTTTTCTTGCGGTATGAGCGAGTGTTTCTATTCTGACCAAAGCAGGATGGTAATGAGGTGGTGCAAATGATTTATTTAATTATGTATGTGTTATTTTCCCCCTTCCATTTTCCCCAAACTCCCATTTCTTTTCCATTACTGCTTCGTTAGGCAAATGAGGGGGTTGTCATTCAAAATGTGTCACTGGGTCAAGTGTGATCGAAACCACAAAAGAAATGGCTGCCTCCAGTTTGGACTTTCCTAGAAAATTGAGGTGCTTAGCTAATCTAGCTGAAAAAATTAATATTATGAACAGTCAGTCAGAACGACTTACAGTTGAGGTCAGAAGTTTACACTCATCATGGCTGTGAATGTCATGTTAATTGGGGGTTTTAAATGATTTCTTTGAAATGTTCTTTTGCCAGGGTGGAACAATTGTACAGCATATGTCTTTAATGACTTTAAAAAACAAGAATCAGGTGCACAAGTTTGAATTTATCTTGGGTGTTTTTCTAATCCACATAGGGTCAAAGGTTTACATCCACACTCACATATATACATACACTCAAATCTTTTAATAAGTGATGCTCTTCAGTGTCTTTTATAAACTATTTATTAACTTCTCATTAGCAATCATGACTAGGGATGGATACCGGCACCGGTTCTGACATAAACGGTAGTAACCAGACCGAAAAGCAGCGCACATTTCGGTGCTTTTTTTTACTGAGATATCATACACTTTGGATTCTAGCCAATCATTTTACCTTTGCAAGCGTAGTAGGCGGGCCCAGGTACGTACGTTCTTTTAGAGCACAGCTAGAGATTGAAAATGCCCAAGGCGAAGCGGTCAAAAGTCTGGCTGTACTTCACAGCAAAAGATGCAAACTCAGCAGCCTGCAACAGGTGCTTTAAGCTGATACTGTGCAAAGGAGGTAACTCCTCAAATCTGATGAAACACCTGGCGACGCATAGCATTTTTTTTAAAAGCCGAGAAATGCACCGTATTTGATAGCTTGCCGCGAGACCTCACACCGTGCACATCTATTGCGGGTGTGGTGCCTGTTATCAGACCCGGAGTTAGCAACATCCCCCAAGAACCCGAAGAGTAGAGTCCTGGCCCCTAGCCCTGTCAGCGTAGCAGAAATGATGATGGATGATGATGGCAGCAGCAGCCGTTCTTCTCTGGGTCAGTAGCTTAATGTTGTTCGTGTGTAATTTACGTTGAGTAGGCTAACCACATTATTACATTAATGCATGTAAGGTGAACTAGCAAACACCGTTGTAGTTACATGCGGCTGTCTTCTTGTTTGATGGCAGATACTCCCTTCACCCTGGCCAAAAAGGCTAAAATGACCAAAGAAAAAGTGGGGAAACAGCTAAACATGAGAGGTTTTTGGACAAAGTTTGTGTTTTCCCATTGTTTAAGCACTGCTTCCAGCCAAGAGTGAGGCCATGTGTTCCCTATAGCTGCAAAAAAGGCTAACATTGTTATCTTTTTACAAAAAAACAGCTAAACATGAGAGGTTTTTGGACAAAGTGTGTGTTCTTCATTCTTTAAGCACCGGTTCAAGCACCGTTTAAGCACCGGCACCGTTTCAAAAGTACCGGTTTGGTACTGGTATCGGATAAAACCTAAACGATACCCATCCCTAATCATGACTGAATACAATTGGTAGTTCTTCTTTGCCATCCTAAAAAGGATTGTATGGCAACACTCACTGGATTGACCAATGCACACGACAATTGGAAAGTCCAAGCAATTCAGTTAAGATCTAAGAAGGAGAATTGTGTTGATTTATGTTGGGAAAGTCTCTTGGGGTAATTTCTTAACAACTGCAGTTCAAAAACTCTGTGAGTACGTTATTCAAATGTGTCAATCTACAGTGACCCACATGGACAAGCCAAATGCTTTGCAGAGAAAACTTTTACTATCAGATAAGACAAAGATTGAGTTATTTGGCCACATTGACAAGAGGTATGTTTGTAAAAGTAAAAATGCACCAGTTGCCAAGTTGGTGGTAGCATCATACCCAAGGGGCTGTTTGGCTGCCAGTGGTACAAGTGATATCACCAACCATTTCCATTTTATTACAGTGTATCCATATAAATGGCCCACCCTGTATATATAAACTTTTGACCACAAGCTGTACTTTTTTCTGTGGCCACAGGACACAGTCATGACAGTTGTGGTCATTCATATGAAAAATGCCTCTCTAGCTTTTGCCTAAAGAAGAGCAAGCCAGAGTAATGGCAATCACAACAAACAGCAGAGCATGAGTCATGACTGTTTATGCCAAGATTTAATGATATCATTCGGTTAGGGTGCTGGAGGCAACATGGAGCATGACAATTTCCCAACACCAACTGTGGAAAAACTTGGTGTTTGGTCCACGGTGATAAACACTTACCTTTATGTTCATCAGCCTGTTTCCCTCGGCCCTGCTGACACAGCTACAAAGCTGCCTGTGACAGCCAGGTCCCAAGTTTGATTTAAACACGATTATCAAATACCAAAAATTCAGTCTCTTTAGGAAACGGAGATCAATAGGATGAAAGACATACAGCTGACTTTTCACCACACCTACACATGGAAAGTGACGTAATTTTAAAGGATATTTGGCATTTTGAAAGACTTATTGATGTTTGCTCAGAGGTCCCACTCAAATGCCATTCCAGCTCACATCTGCTGGTGTAAGCTTTCTTCCCTTTTCACATATAGGTTTTAAATTCTGATTGAATTGGTATTAAATATTTTTGAAGTAGTGATGCAGACAAATTTTTTTGGTCTGCCAATTGATGTTTTATTTAAAAGCAGACTTGTGCAGTCACCATGTCACACATCTTTTTTTATTTTGTTTTGCCCCTTTGACCCATGCCACATAGTATAAATAATAAATTTCTATGTTAAGAAAAACACGATTCTTTGGCTTAATTTTTTAATTATTGACTTTCTGTTGCCTCAGAGATCTTTTAGACCACTTTGAGGACAAGGGGCCAGTCTGCTTCGGCAAAACCACACGAAGCTCAACCATAGCTTGAGATAGTCTCCCTAATAAAGCTTTCAAACTCTTGGTTGACTCAGTGAAAATCACACTTGGCATGAATCTTCAGACGACCTGAGCTACATTTTAATGTTGCTGAACTTCAGAAGTTGCTAGAGAAGCAATGGAAGTGCTCACTGCTTTTAAATTCAAAGTTGTAAAGAAATGGTCTGTAGTTGATGTAGAAAATATGCCGTGTTTATGGCAATGCAGCCAATACTTTCTAACCTGCTGGTGCATCGATATTTTTCAACAAATAAGTTATTTTCCATGTCCGAGGTACTCTCTGCTAGGCAGTGCAATGAATAAGTATGGCCGTTTCTCAAAAGGAAGGACTGAAGCTTTGCAGTTGAAGCAATATACAGTATAACCTTATCGAGATTCCCAGCCATATTGCAGCTCATGTTAACCCAGAAAAGGAACCGAGCCAGCCCTGTAATTCCCATTTGATGATAAGCCCCAGCAGTGCAGAAAGTCAGAATCTCTCCGTCCACCCAAAATATCAGGACAGGGTCACTATTTTACTGCCTGGGGATTCTTATTGGACAATAATAGTGCCTGAGATACCCAGCAGGTGCCTGAATAAACCCTCTAATAGAGCGATTATTCTCAAACAAAAGGTCACCTCAGGCGTGACGACAGGCCCGGAAATCAATAAAGCTCCCAATTACGACCGAAGCAGTGGGCCTATATTTGGTCTGCGGCTGCCAGCCATCCTGGAGAAGATCAGATTTCAGGGAACCCTCATTCCCCCAATACGTCTTTGTGATTAAGTTACCAAAATTTATTTTAGGAGTCGCTGCCATGCTACCTTTAAAAATGCATAAATGATTCAGGGCCTTATGAATTGGTCTCCTTTTGAAAGCTGATCCCTACAGAGTCCTGCAGCCGTTTCTTAGCTCACTTAAAAGATTAAAATTTTTCTTCAACAGAAATGTTTAATCCTTTTCAGTCAGCATGAGAGTGATCCCAGAAGAGAAGTCTCCTGGTTGAAACTTCTGAATTTTTGTGACACTGCCATTTCTACTGCCTTCTAATGTGGATTTAAAATAGAAAAACATTTAGAAAGTCTTACTTGGGTGGTTTCAGGCGGCAGGAACAGATGACCTGTATACTGTTTAGTTGCAGGTGCTTGTTGCTTTTGTGTGTTTATCTTGTTTCATTTGGACAGCACATTTGAAAACTGGTTAGCAACTCTCCAATACTGTAAGTAGTCTGCGTGATCACAAAGAATAGTAGAGCAGATTTAAAAGTTCAGTTTAATAATCCACATTTTTTGAAGACACTGTTCAAGCAGTCCTTCAGTTTTTTTTATAACTGCCTGCTCACCAGCCTCAACAGGATTAACAGAAGGCACCGTATTTTATAACAGTTTATACTGTAGTGCTAATATGGTGGCACTATAAATGTAAATGTCGATTTTTATCTGACTGTACCTAAGGAAACCTACTGTGAATGAAGATGTGACAGTATTTTTCCCCATTATTGACCATATACTTCTATTACAGTATTATTTGCTCATCTGTTAGAGCTAATCTATATTGTCAACCATATTTACTAGCTGGCTTGGCACATGTTTTAACAGATAATAGCTTGCATTAAGAAAAGTTTCTAATCATTGTACTTGAATGTAAGTTAACCAAAAGGTAATTGAATCCCAAGTAGTTGTAAATTCTAACAAGTCAACATACTTAATTACAGCTCCCCTGTTTAAAATTTGCTGTGGAGGCATAAGTAGATGACAAATTGACAAAGCAGCATCGATGACTTCACCCTCAAGTAATTGGCATACACTATTGACTCCGGTGCAAGAAGCATTATGCATGAACAAAAATCTTGTTAACTATGTTTTTTTTTCTTTGCATATTGACATCGGCAGTATGCATGACTGCATATAACTCCCAAAATGAATGTAATTGAACACCATGCACAAAAAGGCTATCTCAAGCTCTCTCTGCTACTAGCTTTTCTCTTTTACCTCCCTCCTGCCCTGCACTTTAATTCTTAACCTACCTTTCAATTCTCCTCTCTACTTCTGCTGCACTCTATATTGTAGGGAAGGGAGAGAGGAGAGTCATACAGCCCAACCCAATGACAGGCAACTCAGATTTCCGAAAACATTCTTGAGGCTGCAGTGCAGTATTTGCCTCCTATCTCAGACAGTAAGATGTGGTTATATGCAACATGAGCTTTTCTCCACATTTCTTCCATGTTTATGCCAATAGTTTGAGGAAATAATTAGCACAGGAGATTATGTACTGAAGATGCTACACCAGTATTGCACGAGTATACATAAATATTGTTATGCTTACCAGCTAAAACATTAAAGCTGCTGACAGATGAAGAGAATATTGATTTTCTACCTACGACTGCACTTGTCAGTTGGTGAGCTTTATTAGACATCTAGTAAAAAGTCAATTCATGAAGTTGATGTGTTGCAAGCAAGAAAAGTGTAGGCGCAAAGATCTGAATGACTTTGACACAGCTCATCTTCAGCTTGGTAGATGGCTGGATTGGAGTACGTCTTGAAAACAGCAAGCCTTGCAGGGTTAATACCTACTGGAAGATTTCTGTGGAGCCAGAGACGAGGCAATCGGTGTCAAAGTCTCACTGAGGTGAATCGGGAGCAAAAGCTGGCCCATGTCATCCAGTCTCACAGAAGAGCTACTGTGCCAAAAACCTTATGATGGATGGGTGTCTCACTTATTAGTGCATGACTCAACCAAGTCAGCATGCTCATGCTGAGGCCTCTACCCACCCAGCAGTAAGATTATTAAGATCTTTTTTTATCCAGGTAAATAGAGAAAAGCTAGATAAAGTGACACATGTTTTTATGCCCTCTAAGTTGGATTCTTGTGATTCATTTACACAAGCTATTGCTTGTACTATAGCTATATAGTGTGAAGAAAGAGAACACATCATTGGTTACCCTTGATTATTAATTTTAAAATTGATTCTAAGATTATCTAAAAATCTTCTAAAAAGGTCCTCAGCCAAGGCTCTGCTCGCAAACCCACAATCTCGGATGAGGACCAGGTGTGATTGGGCTTTTTTCGTCAGGACACCCACTCTTTGGAACAGAGATCAGACTGGCAAGCTTCTTCTCATCTTTTAAACCCCTCTTAAACAAGCCGTTGAACAGGTATACCTAACTGAGTGGCCAATGAGTATACACCTCATTATTGCAATGCTTAAAGCTGATGGAAATGGACTGATGGACTGCAAAATATTGTAGCACGGCAAGAGCATGGCTAGGCAGCAATTATGTAAGCATGAAGATAAACATATAGGTGAATTCTGTGGTTAAGCCTCCCAATTAAGAAATCAATTGAAGTACTTTAATTTTTACAGGTGATGTTAGCTTAAGAAGATGTGGAGAGTGTCTCTGATGACAGAGACACTCTCCACAGATGTACTGACTGAATAAATATACAGTTAGAACAAATGGCTTCCTATAGAAGTCTGTTTTCAGTCTTGAGCCTAAACCAAACAAACAACCTCTCAGCTTGAGCTTTGCAAACGCTGCATATTAGTGGGAGTAGTACTAAACTATTTATGGTAAAACTCATTGTTTTTTGTTTTGTTGTTTGCCATCATCAGTCTTCTACAGTGGGGAAAAAACACAGCTCGTTTTGCAGACGGACACGTTGTCTTCTTTGTAGAGAGACTGACCACCGTTTCTGTCTCTCCGTTTAGATGTGATGTACTCGCGGACGCTAATGCACACATTTCTCTTCTCTCCGACATTCTCGCTGGAGACACTCATCGACCTTTCTTTCCACTGTAGCTTGACAGGAGAGCAAGCTGCTCGCCACTTTTCAGAGACGAGAGCACTTTCTCTGGGCTATTTTCAGGTAAAGGCAGCAGCAAGGTAGACGGTAGAGGGAGGAGGGGGGGAGAAAAAGGAGGGCAGAGAATGAATGTTTTGTTCGTTATTGAAAAATATATTTATCTGCGATAGTGCTTCAATTGGATTACTCATTATATTGTACATTTAAAAAATGCACTTATGAAATATTTCATTTCTGGTGGTTTATTTGTGCTTTGTGTTTATGATAGATTGTGCAACCAAGAATCTTTCAATACATGTTTATAATTCCAAATTGTAGATGTGACCCTTTCAAAATATAATTTTCCTGGACTTGAAAAGGAAAATTGAAGAGAAGCTGAACTTAAAGCACACATATATTTGAATGTGGCTGTTGTTTCACTCAGACTTTCCTCTCACTGCATCTGGTCAAGTCTACAGCCTCGCAGCGAATCCTCAAGTCTCTGCATCAGGGCTCATTAGCTGCAGCCCACTAAGCATATCTGTTAAAGCCTGCTGCTTCCTCCATGTCTTGCATTGCCACCACAGTTCTGGCATACCTATTTTTTTTTTCTCAATGAGTGCTTCAGTGGTGGGTCTTGGTGGAGAATTATCCTTATTTCAGGGCATTCTCCTCTGCAGTAATAGTCTGCTAGACAACTGAAGTGCCTGCCTCAAACTAAAATGTCAAGCTGTGTATCTGAAAAGACGGTGTGAATAAAGTCTTTGGAGAAGGGTTGAGCTGTATTGACGGGGATGGCTCAGCTACTAAAGTAGTGAAGGCTTGTCATTATGATAACTGGCAAAGAAATTGGCCTCATGATTGTTTTTCAGGTCTTTTTGTTTTTTACCTTTTAATTTCTTTCTCGCTGTCCAAATCAGAATTTTACTTTCCTCCAGAATTTATACATTCTTTGATTTTACAGTTTTCTTTAATGCATGTGGTGCTCCTTACCCATGGTTCACTTCATCAAAAAGACAGGTTTTTATAAATATTTTCTGTTCTGTAACTTGACGCCAAGGAAGCCAATGTTCACGTCTGCTGTAAAATTTAAAAAACCACAACGACATGTGTTCATTTACAGAAAGTGTTAGTCAGCGTTGTCTGTTTAAACCCTGGCTATTTGTTTGCATATGGATGACAGAGAGGAAAGTGTTTCCTTTCAGTGGACTCATTTGAAATGAGCCTTTTTAATTGTTGTGTTTCATAAATTCCTGCTGACCATAAATTATTCATAAGCTTGCAAATCAAAGGCGAAACCAACATAAAGAGTCTTAGTAAGGTGTTAGCCGCCGCGTGCTGCCAGAAGAGCTTCAAAGCTCCTTGGTGTTCACTTTGCAAGTTTTCACAGAATAACGGAGCCTCTGCATCCCCTCAAGGCTTCAGGTTTCTCTTTTAGTTTGCCACCCGTGTTGTTGTTTTTTTTGTTTTGTTTTTTTAATCACTGTAGAAAAATGAGCACCAAAGTACAGTTTATGTAGTGGTATATAGTTAGCGGTTCCCTTCTGCTGTGATTTAAAAAATAGAATAAAGTTTTAATTTGTCATGTTCTCTTATACCTACCAATTTAGTAGAAATATTGATAAATGGACTTTATTTATGCGAGGCTTTTCTAGTGTTGTCACCCAATCAAAGCACTACATTACATTGTGGAGGGTTGTGCTTCATTTACTTAATATTTCTATCGCTCTCCTTTATCACCTTCTATTCTCCCTTCAACTATTACTATTACTAACTTTTATGTTGTTGTTCTTCTTCTTTTCCCAGGTAGTTTCCTTGGCTATTTTTGGTTATTCTATCATGTGGCCTCGCAGTTAATCAGGGAATGCTATAGGGTGATGGAAGTGATGTTGTTCTGACTGCATATTTGCACAATAATTTTCCTTTGAGATTGCCACCCAGTGGGTTAAATACTTGCATAGTGAAAGCAAGACTCAAACCAAAACAATCTTGACATGAGTGGTAATCACTGTGTTGCCACCACATTGCACAATCAACATTCCTTTAATAATAATAATAGAGTGAAGGAAAATAGTTGCCTGTTGCGTGTTTAATCACAAAGGATTGACACAGGGAGCAGTGCTTCTGCTGTTTAATCAGGATGTTATTCAGGTTCCCGCAGCTGAAAACATTTTGGGAGTTGCCCAGTGCAGCTTTCATTTCTACTGACTGCACCGAGCAGTAAGCTGAATACAGCGGGGTTAAATGCCTTACTCCCTTCGTTGTTGGTAGTATTGTTTAAGGTCATGAGGTCATTTTTAGTGTACTGTCTGTACCCGGTCTTTTTTTTTTTGGCAATCTAGGTTTGAGGCAGCAAATTGTCGGTTTGATACTGAGGAGTAGTTTGCTCATATTGCCCAGGCATTGTCAAGAAGACCAAGATCAAAACACACCCACACATTCCAGATGAGTTTCTTCTGAGCATGAAGCTCATAAGAAATGATTCAAATTATTTCCAGACATGGTTTTTTAATGTGGTTTTGAAATCGATGTTTCTTTTGGGAGTGTTCTTTATTTTGTTTTGTTGTAGAAAAGTACTTTTTGAAAGTTGCTTTGAAATGAATCTCCACATCATGGTACTGTGTATGAACTCTTGCACTGCACCACCCAAAAGGCATTGCGGTATAATTGGCATGTTAGTTATCTGCTTTTATTTGCCTTCAAGGTATTATGGGCAACGTGGCTGCAAAAATGTGCCTCAAGCTATACATTTTTACATTTTATTAACATATGTCAAAATTTCTCAATGGTTTTTTTTTCAGTCTTTAACCTGAAACTAATGGTGGTCTTAAAATTAATTACAATTTCATATTAGTGCATACACATCATGCTGTGGCACTGCTCAGAATTTCTTTACTTGGTCTCCTGAGTATATGTGCTCTGCTCGTTCACAGCTTACTGATCGGCTTGTAAGTACCCGCCTTTATATATCTCCTGTAAACAAACCACCCAGCACAAAACAGCGGATTACTACTACTACTAGATTCAATATCAACCTTTTTCAGGCCTTGACAAAGCAAGGGTACATTTTCTTAACAGAACGTACAATGTCAGCATGGCTGGTTGGTGCAGCAATCTCTCTCTGCTGTGAGATGAATATGTTGGTCTGAGACAGAGGCAGTGTATATTTATTTTTTTGGAAGGAAAAGTGCAGTGGCTTGCACCATACTGATCACAAAGACAGAGCATTGGATTATGCCATTGGAGTGGTTTGTTGTTAGTCTGTTCAGTTTTTATTTATTTAATTTTTTTTACCATTTTCCTTCTTTCCGCGGTTGTAAATCCACACTGACTGCACACTTTGTTCTCTGTGTAGAGGCAAATTATCATTTTGAGTCTGCTACAAGTAAATATTTTATTCTGACAATGGGAATGTCTTTCCAGTACAAGAAAGCCTTTTTTGGGGGGGGGGGTTGTTTTTTTTTTTTGTTTGTTTTTTTTTACATTTTTGTGATTCCAGAGCAATCAAAGAAGCTTTTTTCTAATCTTGTAGTAAAGAACTGCTGACCATATAAAATACTACATCTATATTCTATAGATTTATTCAACAGAAACATCAGTAGAAGTAATATTCTGGGGAATAGTACAGCCTTGGCTTTAGCAGTCTCTTCTTGTAGGAATTTCCAGAGCTGTTCTGCATTGGATTACTGCAGTTTTTGACCAATCTTCAATGCAAAAGTCCATCGAAGGCTTTTTGAGACTTTCCATGAATTTACTGGCCTTTTAAGTTATCCACACTATTTTGGTAAGTTGTAAATTTGGGTTTTGACTTTGCCATTTTTCTTTCTAGCTTTGTGTTTAGTGGACTTGCTGATGTCCTTAAGCTTATTATCCTGGTAAAAGGTCCTGTTACACCTCAAGTTTTGGACAGATTCTTTGGACTAGTTCAAGCACTTTTGCTGTAAATATGGCTCTGAATTCATTGCTGAATTTGGTATTCTTCTCCTGAAAAGCTCTTTGGTTTGCACCAAACGGCTATTTTTTGGATTTGAAAAAAAAGAAAAATAAGTGCATGCGTTCCTGACACCTGGTGGGCATTTTTCTTTTTCTTTTCTTTTTTTTTCTTTTTTTTTTTTTTTTAGTGCTACATGTCATTGGCTTTCTTTAGAGCCAAATGGTTTATTTCAGATCATTTTGAGACCTTCCTGACTTGGCGATCTTTGAGAGGTCTTATTTATTTGAATGATAGGCGCTGTCACTCCCTAATAAGAAGCTAATTATTCATACCTAAGTAGATCCTGATTGATATAGGTTTTCATAACTTATATTTGGTGATTTAAAAATCTGATATTGTAATGCATTGCTTGATTATTATCCCTTTTTTTAAATTTTGTTTTTAGACATACAAAACAAAGAGATCTGCCTAGCATTTTTTTTATGTGTAATTATTTACTCTCCTTGGATTAGCTACTTGTTGTGTTTGTGTTCCAAACACTTACATTGTCAATAGTGAAGTTGCAAAGTGCCCTCTGGTGGACAAACTGTGTAACATTTTTACTAATATGGTTTGAAGGGTGTTTCTCCCATTTCTTTACCTTTTTAAGACCTTTTCATTCAGTCATTAGCCATTATAAATAAATTGGTCTACACCTAGTTTGAAACTTTATTTAATGGATGAAAGGCGTGACTTCTATGTACCCAGTTGCTTGTGATAAAAATATTCTTAAAAAGCCAAATAATTTCATTTGCACGTTCTTTTTTTTTTATTTGTGAAAACAACAATAGACTACGCAACTTTTTACCCTGTGGCAGGATTAAGAGTACTGATAGTCCTGCTCTCCCATGACTATGGTCAAGTTCATGCCCTGACAGCTCGATGAGCTTGCTACCTTCAAACAGCATGCATCCTGACATGGAGTGAGCCTGCATCTATAAAAACTCTGCAGGCACTGAGGATTGCTGGGTGGTGATTTTTTTCCCCCCCTTGATTACATCTGAAGAAAACTGTAGTTTTAGTGTGTACACAAAAAAATTCAGCATGGCTCGTTAATCTGACTTTGTCTTTGTAAATATTTAAATTAAACATTTTCTATATGTGCATTCTCTCTCCCACTTTTCCAGACAAAATAATAATGTCTTGAATTGGATGTTGTACTCTGCCTTTCGCTTAATAATTAAAGACATGCTGCCTAAAAAGATACAGATATGGAATCTCACACACCAAAAGTGCCATTAGCCCAGTTTAGCCACCAGCCATGTTGTTATTAGCCAATCCTTTTTTCTCACATTTTGTAACAGTCAGCATCTCTTGGATAGGACCATTGGTGCCAGCAGTGGTTAATGTAATGGATAGTATGTCCTGGAAGGCTTTCATTTGCTGACTCTCATTTTGTTTTTCATGGGTGCCCTCTGTTGCATCACTGACAGTGACAGGCGGTAAGTCGACAGATTTAGGTTGTCTTGCTGTTTCCACCACTTACTGTTAGCAGATTTTAATTCCCATAACTTAATAACTTTCAAACTTTAAATCAGAGGCCATGCTATACATATAATTGGAAGTACAAATATATGTTTTTTTAATATATACTGTTCTACTAATATGCTATATACTATACTATATATGCTATATACTAATATATACTTTCCTAAAGAAGTAATAATGTAATACTTGAAAACTGCTGTTCACACTCAAGTTATTGAATGCTGAATAACAGAAAATTAATAAAACATTATAAGAAGATGTCATATAGTTAGTGTGTTGATGATGAACAAGGCAGAATGCTAAAAAATTTACTTTAATTGGATTGTCCATGGTGTTTGTCCATAAACAGTTGGTGTAGTGGTCCTAATAATCAGATCTTTTTTTGTCAAAAGAAGCATATTTACGTTGGCACTTTAGTTTAGTTCCTCACTCTGCTTACAGAAGATGTATGAGCTACATAGCAGTTGTTTCACACACATGATAATTCTGTGCTTTAGTTGAAAGCGTAATAAGACTATTAACTTAATTGTAAAACCTCCATTCTGAATATCATGTGATACCTTAGTAGCACACATGCCAGCTGTATTCTGTTAACCGTTTATGACAAAATTGTCACTAAATTGAAAACTACAATAAGCATTTTCTGAGGACAGCTGATATTGGCTGTGAATTATTGATGTATCTGACTAGGGTGAACCTGTGGATCATCAGACAAGTTAAAAATGAAATGTTTAAAATACACATTTGTTTGTATTTGACTCCACTCTGCCTGTTAGACATTTATGCAAATTAGTGCATATTTAGTCACCTCTTTTGCATATCTAGAAATTTCAGGACACTTCATCTTAATGTATTAATGGGAAAGTGTTTTTGTGAAATCTTTTTCAAATAATGAGTTTTCCCTGTCAGCCAGATATCCTCACGTCAGTATCAGTTATGTACACCAAAATTTCATTTTTACTCCTTTCCATATTCTAAAGGTTTTTGCAGAGGTGTTGTTTGTATTATTCGAGTCTGATTTGTGCAACACTTATATCTTCAAAAACAAAACAAAACATATTGTTTACAAAACACATATTTTTTGGATGTTGGCAGTAATTCCTGATTAAGTTAGTGATAAAAATCCCTGCTGTCAAAACCTATGACTCAAGTGTGCCAACAAAATCAAACAAGAAGTTTAAGCCTTACAGTTCATTACACTTGCAGCACAGACATGCTCCATTGTATTGAATAAGGACTTATGTAATATTTAGCTATATGATGAATGTTGAGTGCACATACACTGACCAGTAATTATGAAACAAATGGTCTCATAACCCTGTTAAATCATTCAGTGGCCACGCTTACATGCAAAGCATGCTCTTCCATTCTCAGCTGAGTAGCATGAACAACTGGGTTGCAGTAATAACAACAGGTGGCCAGATGGAGGGTAAGCAATGAATTATTTTTAAACTTTGACAGAGTCACCACGGAAACACAACACAAGGGAACGCAAACAAACTAGACAGATTCAAATGCACTATGCGGTTGTGTGGGATTCATCACAGCCTCACAAACCTGTTAAAATATATTATTTTGAATGAGATTTATTTATTTTTTGCTGTTTTATTGAGGCCTATATGTAGAACTCACTGTGTGCGCTTGAACTTCCACTGTACAGTCAGCATTGCTGGTACATGATCATACCCATCATTGTTGCCCTCTCTCACCCAGAGAAACACTGTCTGTGTTTGCAAGTGAAGAAGCTCTACCAATCAGATATTTTAGCAAGAAGAGAGGTGAATGAAGGTTATTTTATTTTTTCTTCCAAAAAAGAAGACCGCACTTGAGCATGAGACATTCTTCATCATGAGAACACTTCAGCCAAACATTATGCCAATAAAGGAGGAAGGAAGTCTATTCTTTCTACATGAATGTTCATATTTTACTTTGCAAACTGATAATAAAAAAAAAACAGCAGGCCAGAATACATTAGCCTGGGTAAACATCAACAAAGCAGCAGCCTCTTTTTATTAGACCCCTACGCCTGGAAGCAGTGGGTTGAGGGGCATTTCATTTCGAGGAAGCGAGCGCGTCTGTCGGTGCATATTGTTTCCATGATGGCAATTTATTTTGCCAGAGTAGCAGGACAAGTGTGCATTATAGAATGAAGGCTGATAGATAAGAACAATAGAAAAGATACTTTTCAATTCTTAATGTTGTTGAGAGATGCACTGGCTGTGCTGCCTGGTTGCACTGAATACTAATCTTTCTGGGTGTGGGCTGAGGGGACAAGCAGTGTTCTGCAGTGAAACCTTCCCATCCAGCTTTCTTTTTTCTTCCCTTCCTCTGTTTTTCTGTATTCTGCACTAACCTCCTTCCGCACAGCAGCTTAGATGATTTTGTAGTTACTTTGCAGCTGGGAGCATTCCATGCAAAACACTTAAGCGAGCCTGAGCAACAAAACTGCATCTCATAAAACTCGAGTTGCTGGTGAACAGGCACAGAGTGTGGCAGACCTCTGTATGGAGTTGCTTGTTTTCCTGTAGAATAGCATATTATTGATGAAAAGAAGAACACAGTGTAACATTAGAAAGCTTGTACCGTCACTGGTTCCTTTGAAATATGGTGCTTTCTCTGTAGAACGACAACAAGCCACTTCTTGTGGACAGCGGGCCATAAAAGTGATCATCAGGAACGCAGCTACCAGAAGTCATAGAAAACCGATGTTATTCACCAACTTCAAGAGACAAAAGAATGAAGTTTCAGGTATCAGGTAACTTTGGAACAAGTGATTGAGGTGACTACCAATAAAAGTGAAGGACATTGCTGATTGACATGTGGGACAAAGTGGTAAATGTTACAAAGGCAACAAGAACCTAGAATGTTTTCTGTCAGCTGACCACCAGTTACCATGCAAAGCGCAACAAGTGAATGACCTTCTTTGGGCACAGATCTTGACCGTAACCAAGTAGTTATAGTTGCCAAAAATCTTATCAAACCTTGAAATGTAAGGTATTCACTACTTAAATACTCTTCAAAGACCATCCCCACACAGTCCATCTGGGCAAGCAAGACAGGCAGTGCCAAGTGGACAGTCAGTGTAGAGTCCAGTGAAGTCTAACAAGAGACATCATTTAAAACCTACAAAAGTTCATCACAGTTATAGTTTTGTCACATGAAAGATTCTATTTCGCTTGCATCCATCATTTACATTACCACCATCTTGTAATCAGCTCCAGATGACAGGAAAAATGCTGTAAATAGTGTGTATATAGTAGAAAAGGAGTTCTGCTCTGTGTCCCTAGCCATTAGGATACATGCTTTCATTTAGACATTTATTCCATGTGCTGTAACCTTTTGAAGAATGTGTGTCTTCCCTACAGGATAACTAAAAAGACAAAGAACTAGTCTACCCAGTGTTCGTGTGTGTGTGTGTGTGTGTGTGGCATATATAGGCTTTTATTCGATCTGTGACACATGGGCCTTTTTAAAATAAACTCTTTATAGCAGTAACATGTTTTAAATACACATTAACTGGGATTCGCTTTTATTTAACACATGAGGCTTGCTGTCTCAAATGTAATGAGGCTAACAAAATAAAGATAATAGAAGGAAGTCAGCTGCACGGCTTATTTCGGAGTTTGTCACTGATAATCCATACAGATCCAATTTACCTCAGAAGTCTGGGAGTCAGCACATCACACATTTGCACACAAGGGTGCAGCTTCCTTCACATACTTGGCTAATGATATGCTGGAACATTTCCCAGGGGTAGCTTTGAATAGGCAACAGTCTTTAAAGCAGCAGTAACATAGGATTTTGGAAGAATGACCACAATGCCCAATTTTCTACTATTAGAATAGTCAGGACAGATTTTTTTTTCCTCCACTGAAATTCATTTATCTTTGGCATGTACTTGTGGCACTGCTGAAGTTAAGAGATGAAGGTAAACCTTTTCATTCGGCAGGTACATTTTGCCTCCCCTGACAGATGTGTAGACACATGCTGCCACAGGAAAAAGTGATGAAATGAGGAGAAACTCTGCTTGTGTTCTTTGTTGTTCTTGTTTCCTAAAGAAGACTGTGCGTTGAGACTGACAAATAGACTTTTGCCCTCATGCATTATATATGAGAGGCTAGCAAGAAGGGCTATTCCCTCATGTGTGTGGCTCATCACTTGTTTAGCCATGTCATGATGTGTGTTTACTATGCAGAGGAGCTTTAGCTATAGGGATAATAACCTGATTCACTCGTACTCTGTTTCCATGGCGATGAGGAAAATATTACGGAATAGATGCAAGTAATTGCTTCTTCAGAATGTGCACTTGCATGTTAAAGGGACATTTTGTCTATGGCTGCAGCAGAAATCATATTTTAAAACACGTGTACGAGTTCCAGGGTATGGCTGGCGAACCGAATGAGATTTCAAATGAGTATTCATGTTCCTTTTCAAATGAAGCCAATGCGTAGGTGCGCTTGGCCACTTCATAAACAGATCAATCACTGAAATAACCAACTATACAGCAGAACAACATATTTACAGTTTGGTTCAGAAAAGGTTTTGGTCTATATGGCCAATTCTCTTTTCTTAACAGCTGTTAAGAGCGTATGTACCAGGTATCCATGTTTTATTGAAATATCTGTGGATTAGCTGATAAATTAGCATTCTTAACCTCTTATCCAAATATGGTCAGACCAAAATGCTGAAGTTGAAGCTTGAGAATATACCTTCACAAAACCACAGATACAGTCATGGAGACCGAACCGATCTTATATATACAGTCTATGTATTTTCACATTTTTATAGCAGCCCTATGTCATATACACTGACTCGTCCTGCGGCAGTGTGTTTCTGTGTTATTCTACAGAGATGTGATTTAAAGCAAACTCTGCAGAGAGAGGTCAGCTGGCAGTGGCGCCCTCCCAGCATCTCTTTAATGGACTGGAAGAGATTCACTCGCAAATCAAACAAACCAGGCGGAAGAAGCTCAAGAAGAACATACACACACACACATGCTAGCCAGCTGAAAATTTGTTCTCCTGGCCTAAGTAACAAAAAAGACAGCTTGTTTATTTACAGCCCTATCGCTGCACCTCACTTTATGACAACAAGAAGATTGTCCAAATGTGTTTGGGTGCAGTTGCATGGCTGCTCTTTGACCTGTGAAGCACAGAGCTGGAAGAGGTGCACCATTTGGAATCTTTTATTCAAAGATTAAATGTCTGATTGAAAAAGGCCTAAGAGAAAATCCATCTGTACTTAAAGCCACTTAAACAATGGAAGAGGATTTGAACTTGAGACTAATCTGCTCACATTTCTGCCAAAATGAAGTCTGTTTGAGGAAGATGAAAGGAGGAGAGATTCAGAATCCCTCTATTTGAAGTTTAAATCATGCCTCAGCACTATGAAACGCACTGAAATGACACCTTTTAGTCTTTGTTTGCATGAAAAAAATTTGGTTTATGAAATAAATTGAAACAACTATCTGATAATCATAAAGCAAGGAAAAATTACAAAATAATCTACATTAATGTCCTTTACTTTGTGCTGCATTATGCGATTATATGGTTTTATTAGCGCATGTAATTATGACCTAATCTAATCCATTTCTTTCTGTGCTTTCTGACCTTAATCTCCATCACTTGCAGTCAAAGCTGTGGCACATAACTTGTGCTGCAGTTTTATTTAATCAAAGCCCAAAATGTTTCCTGTCAACCCTGTTGTCACTGCACCACCTGACTAACTTTACTGTAGAACTAATCATCTTATAAATGACTAGAAACTTCTTATTTTTGTTTATGTTTTGGTCTTTTCAGCTAATTTCCCACCTTGTCCGCTGTGACAACTATAGAGATGTGAATAGCTCACTTATTTATATTGTGTTAAGGCTCAATATTATGCATTCTTTGGACTGTGTGTGATGTAAATGACAGATTGTTGGCATGCTACACATCCCCCCAGCTAATTCATGGTACCTTATTACTGTGTTGTTTAATTATTTTTTTAAAATGCATCAAAGCAAACTGGAACATTTATCCAATGTTTTTCTTTTTTTTTTTTTTTCTTTTTTTTTTTTTTAATCCTGGACAAACCCCCAATGTTATGTTCCCCAAAATGGACTAAGGGAACGCAAAAAGAAAACTTGAAGACGGTATTGCAGCATTTTCAGTGCAATTATCTGAACAAGGGTCTTGAGCTTAATTTGAGTGATAGTCTTTCCAGGAAGTCTGCACTTCTGCTTTAGTGAGTGAAATTCTCAAATTTCATGTGAATTGCATTACATGGATACAGACACCTGGATACAGTCTCCATATAAGCTAAGTACTGACTGTCTCAATCCTGATTAACTTATCACAGCATCATGCTGTACTTTTAAGTTTTAGCCACAACCATCTCTAAGACTATCTGTACATGGGCTCAAAGGGACTCAAGGACTTCTTTTCCCATGGTGTTATAAGTGATCCAAGATCCATGCTGAAAGATGATGTGGTATTCTGGTATCCCAATTAATTTTCTTGTAACTATTGTGTTGCAATAAACATCTGAATTAAAATACAGAAACTGTGCATGCAGCAATAGCAGTACACAGGACTTTGGTTAACAGATACTCTCCTGCACGTCACTGTGTTTGTTCAGAATCAGAATTAATTAACTATACTGTCACTAATGCTGGAGGCATTATGATTTTGTCCTGAGGGAGAATACATGTAGCGATGCCCAATACAATATAGTTAGAGCTATTAAAGCAGCAAAAGGAGATGAGCCAAATCGTCTGGCATAGCATCAAATGAATTGAGCAATTTCTCATTATTTAGAACATTTTTAATGGTCTGTTCTTTTTTAGATGATTGCTGGTTTGGGCATTATGTCTATTAATTTAGAAACACTGAAAGTGTTGACAAAAAGTCAATATGGAAACTAACCTGAAAGGTGCTCTTAAAAAAAGCCAGGTTTGTTGTAAAACTCAAATGAGCTCAACGGAAGTTGATGTCTTGTGACTAAAGAGCTCTTCATCCAAATTGCCAATAGGAGCAGTTATTTTCATTTCCAACTGAGTAAATTTTTATTGTAGGAGCCAGTAGATTAGCTTTGTATGGTTCATAGTTCATTTATGCAGTTTAGTTTTTATAAAGCAAGCCGTTTTGTTTCCCTCCCATTAAGCCAACTTTTTTTTGTGATTGGCTGTTGCTCGGATAATAGGCGGTGGGTGGAGCTTATTAAGGATACCCCCACTTGACACGGTCACCAACAATACGCACGCCAGAAAAATATTCCCCTTGCACCATTACACCACCACCAGTCTTAACCACTGGTACAAAGCCGGTTGGAGCCAGGCTTTCGTGTTGTTTACCATTCTGCAGTTCAAATATTACAGATTAAATCAAGACTGATCAGCCCAGGCAACATTTTCCCAGTCTATTGTCAAATTTTGGTGAGTCTATGGAAATTGTAGCCCTGTTTCCTGTTTTTAGCTTTAGGATTGGTACACAGTATTCTCTTCTGCTGCTGTAGCCCATCTGCTTCAAAATTTGAGGCATTGTGCATTGAAAGAGAGACTTCTGCATGTCTTGGTTGTAATGAGTGGTTATTTGTGTTATTAGCTCAAAGCAGTCTTGTCATTCTGTTTTGATCTTGTGCATCAACAAAAGATTTTCAAAGAGAACTGCTACTCAATGGATATTTTTGTCTTTTTCAGACTTCTCTTTAAACCCTAGAGATTATTGTGTGGAAAAATCCCAGTAGCTCAGCAGTTTCCGAATTACTTGGACCAGCCGTGTGGCACCAAAATTCTTACAGATTCAAAGTTACTTAAATCACCTTTCTTCCTCATTCTGATGCTTAGTTTGAACGTCAGAATGTTGTGTTGACCATGTCTACGTACTTAAATGCACTGAGTTGCTGCAATTTGGTGATTAGATATAAGGTGGAGGTATACCTGACAAAGAGATATATATATATTTATTTATTTATTATTATTTATTTGAGCATATTTACTGTGTTGGAGTGAAATGAATAAAGTTTTTACCCTAATTCAAACTGGGTAGAGTTTGAATTAGAAACAAGCAATAAATGTATTTTAACCAGTGAAAATGGAGTTGCAGTTATATAGCCAGTTGGTACATCTGATTGAAATAGAAGGCATAGTTCCTTGGAGGCTTGTTTGGAGACTGATATCTGGATTTACATAAAGTTCAAAACTATCGGTAATACTATAAATCTTAGCATCCTGCCTCGTCAGTGGTCCTGAAGGTTTAGGACTTCATACCGCATGCCACTACTTTCAGTAGTGAGAAAAGGAAAAGCAGCTAAATGTATCTTATTTTGCCTTTTCAAGCATACTTCAAATCGAATAGTTGTTCATTTTGTGACTGCTCAAAAGCTATGTAGATTTTTCCGTTTGTTTACTTCAAGGAACATTGACATAGTGTTGTGTTATGCACTCTCAGGGTTGACTCAGCACTGATAATGTCTGTGCATGCTCTGCCGATTCAAACATGACAGTTACAGAGGACTAGAACACATCAGGATTCTGTTTTTATTCGAGTTTGGACCTGGATCCATCCACAGCATCTCTCTGTCATGTTTTGGTCACGCTTCAAGCTTTTCTGTCAGTGAACTCTCTCCCGTAGCCTCCCAACATTTTATTTATTTACTTTTCCTGCAAGCTCTGATGCCTGTCTCCTAGCTGTGCATTTCATACCTCATCTCTCTCTCCCCCACTCTTCTCGCTATTACTTCAGCACATAAGGCCTAGGTAATTAGTCCAATCATTATGATAATTACAGATCACAGAGGCCTGATCGGGAAGGTTAGACAAGGTTTTGTCCTGTGTCTGCACCCTGAATAAGTGATTACCATTATTCCCTCTGAGCACGGAAAGAGCAAAAAAAAATTGACACAATTTCCCAGTGAGGTTTCTGTCCTTGCTCTTTTTGGCTTAATCATGTGTTCTTTGATTATTACTCTGCTTCACCCCAAGCAAGTTCCAGTCCAGTTCAATACAAGAATACTGCTTTCTCACAGTTAGCTCTGTTAGCAAGATTTTGCTCTCGTTGATGCTTGCATTGTTTTCAATGTCATTCCCATAGGTATGTCGATCTATATGGAAATACTGGTTGAGTCATTAGTCATTGTAACAGTTATTTCGGCTGCTGCATGCTTCAAGATTCCTGTTTTGGCTCTTAGCTTGTGCTGTCGTACTAGAAGTGAACATTTGCTGTTACTGGACAGCTTGCTGAACTTGCTTAATCTTGACAGTGGTGAAGATACAAACACCGACTGTCAATCTTGGACTTGGAACTAAAGTTGACATAGTGATAAAACTTGATAAAACTTTTCCTACCACCACACTTGGAAAGGCTGAGTGAGTTTGAATATAAACTTTACACCTGAAAATGAGTTATTGGTCAAAGATACACTGTGACATTTGATGCTTCTCTGAGCAGCAGCTGTACTGATCCTTGTAGAAGAGATAACAGAACTGCATGGACATTTAGATGAGCCCTTTACCTTTTCCAAATCACTTTGGCTACAGAGCTACAGAGAGTGAGTCACGCCGTAGCCCTTTCAGCAAGCGATCCACTTCAGGTTAGGTTGCCCTCCAGGCTGGATTTCTGTAAATGCTTACAGTCACGCACATAGATAAAGCTGTTAATGCTGTGATGGAATCATTCCCAGCTTTAGATTGCTTTATCTACACTGCCGAACCATTTGCATATAACACATAATAAACAGTTATTGCTTAGCAATGCATGAGGATTTGTCTTTTCCTTTAATGTGCATTACACAGATTGAGGGCTCTGCTGTGTTCGCTTTACATTCCATTATTGCATGTGAGTGGTTGCTCTCTATAGAGCAATTTTCCTTCAATTTTGTCACCATATTGTAAATCGTACTCAGTCACATGCTGTATCGACCACAAAAATCAGCAGTGGGCTTTGTGCCACTCTTGTAAAATCTCCAATAGGATTTTCATTTCTGCTGAAAAAATAGATTGTTTGAGAGAGATGGCTCAGTGCTGAATTAGACAAAATAAATCAGACTGTAAACTGTCAGCTCGCAGCCCACAGCATTATGCTCATCGCTGGATATCTGAAATAATCTCTCCACAACAAAACCAACTGAGCTCATGGCTGGGCATGTTTGTTGGTTCTGTTTGTTGAAAGAAAAAATGCTTCCAGTCACCTTTGTCGCTCCACAGATTCACTGAAGTTGTGTCTACATTAGACGATCAGCTTTCATCTGTCACCCTACCGTTTCGCTGCTGCTTCTCTAATGCAGAAGCTCTGTTGCTGCTCAGATTCTAAGCACTCCAAATGTCTGTGAATTTCTACTGTAAATAGTGAAGACTTCATTTATTCTTTCTTGATTTCAAGACATGTCTTATATGCATACATGTAAGCTATAAGGGTTAACTCTTTATTGTGTTAGTTATTATTCTTCAATCTCAGCATTCATTTTATTGTCAACTACAGACCTTTAAAGTATCTTAAACCACCTTTGTGGTAGTTCCTGCAGAGTAGGCAGATCCAGAACTTCAATTTAGCATGACTGGTAGTCAATCCAGCAACCAAAAGTTGGTCATTTTCAATTTCTTAAATCTATATCCTCTATGTTTAATCTCACTAAATGAATACAAACTAAAAGTCCTGATAGACATAACATTAGCAGAGCAATGTGTGGGAGATTTAAAGCTTTAAGAACTTTTTTACTTGAATCTGTTTCAGGTCTTCTTCCTTGTGGCCATCAAATGGCCATGCAGCTAACTAACTGGTTCCTTGTTTTAATGAATGTGGATAATGGGAAGTGTGGTAAATAGCTCTGATTGCTCTTATCTGCAGGCTAATGATGTCTTGGGCTCTTTTCAATTAAGGTGGGAACGAGGTCACTAAAAGGTTTTTTTCATAGCTCAGCCATTCAGCTTCATTAAAGCCCTTTCGCATGTATTCATTAAGGCTGCAGCCACAGGTGCCCAAAGCACATGCTCTGCTTCCCTCTTTTATCCTCTATAAACTAATTAAGAACTTATTAATCCTCCATCAGTAGTTTTGGGCTTTGGACCCTTCCTGCAGAGTCCCTCTTGGCTGTGGTTTTGGCACTGGTCTATCTATGTGCTAGCCAGACCATTCAGTGCTGATGTGTGAAACTTGGGCTTAAAAGTCATTCACCCATATGTTTTTTTTTTCTTTCCAGATGCTTTAATTTCTAAATTGCCTTAGTTTCTTTCTCCAACATGTTTGAGTTCACACAAAATGTAACAGACAAAATGTGTCACACTTAAATAGTTCAGATTATTAAAGAGATTTTTATACTAGGCAAAGATAACCCAAGGAAATTTTTTAATTTACTTTTTTTAAATGATCATTTCATTTATTTCAATTAAGGGAAAAAACATGATCTAAACCTACCTGGTCCAGTGTGAAAAATTCTTGCCAAAACTTAACAACTGGTTGTGCCACCCTTGGCAGCAAGAACTGCAATCTACAATTAATGTTAACTGGGAGTGAGTCTTTCACATTACTATGTAGGATTTTCTTTCCCCAAATCTTCCTTAAAGAATTATTTTAATTTGACAAAACTGAATGATTTTTGAGCATAATTGGTCTGTTTAAGGCCATGTCAAACCATCTAAATCAGATTTAAGTTCTTACTTTGACTAAGCCAATGAGCCACTCAGAGTTGGAGTTGCTGGTGTGTTTTGGGACATTGTCCTGCTGCATAACTTGAGCTTCAGCGCACAAGATGATGGCCAGACATTATTTTTCAGGGTTTACTTGTGAGCAGAATTCATAGTTTGATCAGTTATCACAAGGTAACTGATGGGACTATAATCAGGTTATGAGGCAGCTCAGCAGTCCATTTCACCATACCACTACCATGATTGACTGTTGATATGTTCATCACATAAAATGCTGTGTTAGCATTATGCCAGATGTAAACCTTCCAAAAATGTTTAACTCCTGTTTTGTCAGTCCACAGATTTTTTTTTTTTTTTCAGAAGTCTTATTGGTCAGCAGTGGTTTTTGTCTTTTTCACTGTTAAATCAGGAACACCCAGTTTAAATGAAGGAAATGAAGCCTTACGTTCTTTAGCTGCTCCTCTAGATTCTTTTGTCACCTTGTGGATGGGTCAGTCAATCTTGGGAAGGATCATCACTGTTTCAAGTTTTCTCCATTTGTCCCAAAGCCTTAGAAATCGGTTTGCAACCTCGTAGATGTCAATGACTTTGTTTCTTTAGATTGTAGCATGAAGTGTTGCTTTTCAGATCCTTTAGCCTGCTTCACTTTGCCAGACAGATTCGACTTATTCATTCTTTGTTTTACACGTCTGGCAGTTATCAGGCTCGGGAAACTGACCTCAGCTTTCTAAAAAAAAAAAAAAAAAAAATTAATGGGGAAGGGGGAAAAATACAAAATTTAAAAAACAGGAGGTTGAGAAGTATGTTATGCTAATTAGGCATGGATTTATGTAGTTTATACCATGTGACACTTAATTCAAGGATGCTAGTCTGGGAAAAGCTGTACTGTTCAAAGATTGCTCTGGCAATGTATCAGAACAATGTAGTTTATTTTTAGTTAGTGATCCACTCATGATATACCAATCATACCAAGTATGTGCTTCCTGAAACACATTCCTGAATCCGGATTCCTGGGATGTGATGGAGTATTGGTGGTTAAAATGGTTGCATTTTCCCCACAGTGGGCTTTTATAGAGTAAGAATGAGTTTACAAAAAAAACTGACCTTGAAGCACTGTACAAGAATACGTTAACCTCTTTATTAAAATTGAATAAATAAAGTTGGGCAGTATTCTCAGTCTCATGCTTTCTTTTGTAGACACATGGGATGCAATCAAAGGTAGCAATACAAAGTGATAACTGCTATTTTTAACATGCCAGAAATAAATCCCTCTTTCACACAGCGTCATTCGACCAGGCCTGCCAACTTCAATATTTAACAAGAAATAATCTCAAAATGCAACAGCACAATTTTCTGCCAGCCAACTAAATAAATAAATGAATAGTCAGATGCAGTATATTCCTACTGGTCAGACCAAAAAAGCAGTCTGCTTTGATGACAGACTTCTGAGCTTCATTTTCTGCCTTTCTGTGGAGGGTTCATCTGCAGTCCACTGCCCCTCTTTTACCCACATCTCTGCAAATCTTCAGATGGGAAAAGAGGCGACCCTTGGTCCATTTATTGAGATGGACAGCAGACTCTTGGACTTCAAGAGAAAAATGTGTGGAAAGAGTCAATAAATATCTGAAAATAACTCTGCCGTGTTTAACAGCATCACAGATCGAAAGTTCTACGTTCAGACAGCGAGTGATGGTCAGGCTAGGGTTGATCTTTCTTACAGAGATGTGTGGCTGGTCCTCTTCTGTTTCTGCTATTATTATTTTGTTTGCTATATGTGGCTACCTGCTGCACATGACTATGTGTCAAATGAATTTCACATTGTTTGCTCATTATTGCATCTGGGAAAGGACACAAAGCCTAGAGCAGCTTTGCCTGTGTTATTTTTTTTTAATATCCTGCACAGTGATACTTTATATGGAGCCATAGTAATTCCTTAGAATTTGGCTTTCACTTAGTTCAGTAGCATTAAAAATATCTTTGTTTCTGGATTTGTAGGTCAAACAAAACGGAGAAGGTGAAAAAAGGGAAAAATTACCTCAAGGTTGCTCGTAACTCAGACTCCTTTTCCCAACCCCAAAGCTTCTCTCTGTGCAATTGTCGAGCATGCAATTCGCCAACGTGTCATGGGCTCCATTTTTATCTGTCACATTCGTTTGCGCGTGATGGCCGCTGATGCTCGGCTCATTAAGAATTCTCCCCCCCTCCTCTTCCTACTGCTGCTGTTGCTGCTGCGGCTCTCCTTGAGATCCGAGAGGCTGCGACTCTGACTCACGTTCGTCCTTGACTAACACCCCCATCCTTTATTTCTGCGAGTTTGCCTTTTATACTTCTCTGATTCTTTTCTTTTCCTAGGTGCTTCTTATCTAGTGTTTCCTTCTTTCTCATATTGTTCTTTTTGATTTTACTTTTGTTATGTTCCCAACCTGTGTTCATAAACTGTGCTCTGAATCCCTCCCAGAATAGTCTTTATCCTGACCATTTATTCTCTCTGTCTGTCTCTGTAGGAGCTGGTGGGCAGTAACCCTCCGCAGAGGAACTGGAAGGGAATAGCGATCGCCCTTCTTGTCATTCTGGTCATCTGTTCGCTGATCGTCACCTCCGTCATCCTGTTGACACCAGGTACACGGCGCAGGATGGAAGGGGGAGGGACACCATACACTACATATCCCTGTGTTTACAAGGCTATTATTATGCACCAACATGCTCATTAAGCTTTCACAATCAATCTCACCACAAACAATGCAAAGAATAAAGTGTGAGTGTCAGTATCTCGGTCCTTGTGTGCTCCAGGCTTTCATGCCGAGTTTGCAGTATCACTCGCCCTTAGCATCCACATGGGCACTCTTGCTGAAAAGGCTACATTTAGTGAAGGTCAGGAAACCTAATTGAAGTCAGTTTACGCAACATTGCTTTCTTCCTAAACATAGTTGCCATATGTCTTTATAATGTTGCACACACACACACACACACACACACACACACACACACACTTTGAATGCTGTTTTTTCCCCTTAGTTATTTTAAGGCAGTTTCAATTTCTGGGTGACCTTCAGGATTTCTGTTTGGAAATTTTGATTAAAGTTAAATCAATAGACCATCTGTTTATAGTCAGGCTCATAAAGCTGCTTGACGTGCTTTTATGCACTGCCAGAGTCAAATGAGTCAATACAACTGGTAGTGTGTGTGAACTATAATTCAGCTCCAAAGACAGTAATCACTGTGCACTTGTTTGTGATTTTTCTGTCACAGGGAATTGTAGGTAATGTCCACAGCCCAGAGTGGGGTCAACTTTTATTAAAGAAATTCAGTGTTGCTTTTTTTTTCTGTAGTGTTTCTAGAGATGTATACCGATGTAAGAGCAAAAATATCACCGGGGTAGACTGCGGCACGACGGCAGGTGTCAAATCAGCATGACCTAAACCTCCTCATCGCCTCCTGGCTGCAGTCTCTTCCTGTCCTGGGGCATTTGTTGTGGATTTGGATTAAATTGAGCTGCTTTACGTGGCAGTACAAAACACGTCAGGCCAACAGGAGTCAGGCAGAAAGTGGACACCAGGCAGGTGGTGTCTCCAGCTTGTACTTTGTTCTAATCTGTCCCCTCCCTGTGTTGATTTCTGTGTGTTCAAGCAGAACTACTGCTCTGCTCCAAGGCTTGACAATCGTTTACCCTTCGTTTTGGTCTCAAACAGGCATTAAACTACTTAGGTAAGCAGATTTTAGAAACCTTTGGATATTAAAATATGTTTTGACCTCATGAAATCCAATTCTGCAAGTTTGTGCGATCTAATTAGATGTCATGAGCAACTGAGTTGAGCTTCAAAGACATTTTATTTTACTTTATTTTACTCTTTGAGATACTAGTATTTACCATGCGCAATTAATTGAATCGCTGGATTCTGCAAAGTCAAATATTTTATCTGCTTGGAGAGTTAGAAAAAAGTTCTAACTGTACAAGTAGTTCTTTGAACTGGGATGTTTGTCAAAAAAATAAGCAGCAAATTCCGTGAAAATATTTTTTTGTGATGTTTGAGTGATTAGTCTTTCAAAGAGTAAGCACAGTTGCCGCCTAAGAATTTTCTAACCTAACTCTTGGTACTGCAGATTGTGTATTTTAATCTATAGCTGTTTAAAGTTTGTGTTAGGTACCTTAGTTGTGTTGGATACTTTTGATACCATTTGCATGCCTGTAAATTCTGAAAAGCTTATGCATGCTTAGCTTAAATCCCAAAAGCTGAGTAAATGGCTAGACTGACTCAGAGTATAAGGACTTCTAAAGGTCTCTGTGAATTATGTTTACAAAATCAGAAATGTCAAAAGAGTAAGTTTTGCTTTTGGAAAAAGCCAGGCAGTCTGCCAAAGGACCTATGGAGATTGTATTTAGCCAACAAATAGTCTGTAAAATTTTAACCTTGTACTAATGCTGTGTGTGTGTATGTTCACTATTTAAACGTCATTTCCAACTTTCACTCACCATCTTCATAACTCAATGTGCTCCGCTGTTTCCCAGTATACACTGTCCTCTGGTGCTGTTTTGACCTCATTTGGGGAAAGGACCAATGACCATGGTGAGGCATCCATTGTCCGTCTGTCCACAATTCACAAGAATCAGTACAAACGTGCACACATTGATCCCCTAATGGTCTTCGTACAAATTGTGCTCAGGATCAATGTCTTATTTGTCATTTTACAGGCACTTTTCCAGTTTCATAGGAACTGCCACTCTGATTAGGGGAGCAGCCTTTACATTCTTGTTGTGCCGTACAGCATCTCCACTAGGAGTGGGCATTTAAAAGCAAAGATATTGTTTGGTAATCACTATTTTACTACTCTTTAGCAGTTCTCCTCACACAGCGGTGCTTGTCAAATGAATTCTAAATATCGTTTAATCCCAACCCAAGTTAAAGTAGTAAAGAAATCACTCTCCTTTCATGTCAAATAGCATTCTGTTATAAAGCTTCTCACTTTTTTGGTAATTAATTAAAGGATACGTGTAAACTGTGAATCTATTAATTTTATGGGTTTGTCTGTGTCCCATTTAAAATGGATGGACCTTATCAAGCTGTGAGACTAGTTTTGTTTTGTTTGTTTTTGCACATGCAGATTGTAGCTAAGATAAACCTTGCTGTTAGGATCTGTGCATTTGTAGAAACAGCTAGCATTAGCAAGTAAACAAGTGATTTATCACTTTTAACATATAACCTTAATAAGATGTGGAGGAGTTGTGTTGCGGTGTTAAAAAGATTCATCACATACGAAAAGGAAACCTTGATGATGAAGAGTGGCTATGAACTCCTGTCATCTCTAGTTTAAAAAAACAGGCAAGTTGAACAGGTGAAGCTCTACCAACATTTTTAGATTTAGCCTCTCCAAGAAACAACTCATTTTGTCACTAACTTTAACCAACTGCTTTACTAATGCACCATCATTTTCCTTTATATTTTTAAAGGTCACCACATCCCACTCTCCTCACATGACCCTATAGGTCATATAAAAAAAAGGTTAAAAACAAGAGAAAATGTACTGTACAAAATAGTTTGATAGTTTTCTTTTTAAAAGAATGACTATTTGAATAATCGAAAATCATAGATGGGTAGGTAGATTGATCCCACAAGGGAAATTATTTTGTTATAGCAGCAGGATAAAAGGATAAAAACAGTACAATTTCCAGTAATTAAACAAACTAGTAAAAGTGCCACAGGTGTATAGTGATGGCCTTATATTGTAAAATTTTAAATATACATAAACAACAAAGAAAATCAAAATGAGGTTAAGTTAAAGATGAAAATAAAAATAAGAATGAAACTGAAATGGAGAGAGACTGAGACAGAGTGGTGCAAATGCATTAACAAATAATGTGTACGCTATAAATCTAAGAAACAGCTGTAAGAGGGTATAATACACACACATTTCTGCGTGTGAAATCTTATACCTGTCAGATGTGTTCATCTGTCAGAGAAGGAACAGTAATTGTACACTTACAAAGAGAACGATAGGAATGACTTTCTGAAGCATTTTTTATGGCAGCAGGGTTGAGTAAGTCTGAGGGAGAATGAACTCTGCTGCCTCACTAGTTTAGAATGGAGTGGGTAACAGGGGTTATCCATGATGGAGAGCATGTTGTTCAGTGACCCCATGTCCCTCATGGACTCAAACGCCTCCAGACTCTGGCAATGATGGTTCAACCCCTGTGAATCGGTTGGTTGATCTTGACCCCACCAACAAACCGACAAGAGCAAAGAGCAGATGAAAATCATACTTTTACTATTTCTAAATACTCTGATACACCATACTATACCACCATCCAAGCATATATAAGTGCTTCTGCTGGTTGTGAATCATCACGATTGCCAAGATATCTGTTAATAATCAGGAATATTATTCCTAATTATTATCGGGTTCTCACCCCAACCAGTCGTGGCAGATAACTGCCCCTCCATGAGCCTGGTCCTGTTGGAGGTTTCTTCCTGTTAAAAGGGAGTTTTTCCTTCCCACTGTTGCCAAAGTGCTTGCTCGTAGGGGTTTTTTCTCTCAATGTGTTATTGTAGGGTCTACCTTACAATATAAATTAAATAATGCTGAAACGTCAACATTGAACTTTTCAAGCTGTTTTTTATATTTTTTTATTTCTGTACAGCTTTGCACAAAATGTCAAGCTTGCTAACCAACCCCCCTCAATCAGTCCGACTCAGCGCCCTACCATACCCCCCTGTACACACATGACTGTACACCAACCCACTCAACCAAGTATGCCGATGACACCACAGTGGTTGGGCTCATCTCTGATGGAGATGACGCAGCATACAGAGCAGAGGTAGAGATTTTGTCCCGTTGGTGCTGAGAAAACAACCTGAAGCTGAACGTACTTAAAAGAAAAGAACTACATGTACTCATTATAATCAGAGAACAGGTGGAATCTGTCTCCACCTTCAGGTTTCTGGGCACGCACATCTTTGCTGATCTTACATGGACCCACAACACGAATGCCATGGTTAAGAAGGCCCATCAGTAGTTGTACTTCCTCTGTGTCCTCAGGAACAATAACCTGGACCAGAATCTGCTGCTGAACTTCTACCAATTCTCAGTGGAGAGCGTGCTCTCCTACTGCCTGGGTGTTTGGTACGCAGAGAGTAATTAACAATGCCCCCATAAAATCATTAGCTGCCCTCTGCTACCCCTGGAGGCCATCGCCAGATCCTCCTGTCTCAGGAAAAACCAGGGCCATCACAGGTGACCCCTTGCACCCCACCCGCCACCTGTTTGACCTGCTGCCCACTGGTCGATGACTCAGGTTAATCAGGTCCCAAACCTCCAGACTCACAAATAGCTTTTCTCCCCTGGGCCATTCAGACTGTCAACAAACACTGCCCCCCACACAACCCAACCCTGCCCACTCACCTCACCGTTCTGAGCCATGATCTGAGTAACCCTCATCACTCAGGTCACTCACATACACTTTCACTATATACCAGACCTCAGTTGTGCTACCTCTTAATTGTGTATATATATTTCTCCTGTTTGTTATTTATTCCTGCTGTCATACTATTTATATTTTACTCCTGCACAATTGGCGTTGAGCACCCATAATTTTGTTGTACATGTACAATGTCAATAAAGGTCTATTCTATTCTATTCTGTTAATGTATTTCGGAAGTCTTCTTTTTATGACGTGTAGCATCTTCATACTATCCAGATCCCAGTTGTGATTGTGCAAACTTAATAATTTAACTCATAATCAATGCTGGATTTCATTTAATGTACTTAAAATCTGAACAAGCAAGAAGCTACACTAACATTTTTTTTACCTAAGAAGTAGTGTTTGTGGAAGGACAACAATGTTGTGGTTTGCCTTAGTTTGATATTCACGTTACATACAACGACCAAAAATGGTATTGTATTTCATACACTGCTGATGATGATCTCCAAAGGTGCACTGGTATTCCAATATAGATGCCACTGTGGTCTATTCAGGCTTCTGTCTGTAGAGAACTTGTTCTCTCCATCTTAAGATAAATCCCTTCCTCCATGACTGAAAACAAAATTGTTGGCATTGTATGAAATCCTTGATTCTCAGTTACAAAGATAAAAAACTACCAGTTTAAATCCTGCTCCATCTGTTTGAATAGGAAGAATTTACACTGGAAAAATGAAATCCTATCAAGGCAGTTGTCTGTCATTTAAACATAAAAAGCTCCCTTTTTGTAAATGAAAAAGAAACTTGCCACACTCGCGAAGGGGGAAAAAATAGCACCACATAGACTATGATAGATGTTGAAAATAAAGACAGATTGCATTACCAGAATCCGGACTAAGCAACAGCGTATCAAACAATGAATTTTGCAAATTCTTTTAAGAAAATAAGACTTTAACGGATTAATAAAAGATTAAAACATTTAGTAAAAAGATGTTTTGATGTGGTTTAAATAAGCCCACGGGTGGAAGATTCATCACTGACATTCTTTTAGCACTCTTAAAATGCTTTAGGGACGATTGTCCTGTGAAAATACTAAATCCAGTCTTCATTCAGAACAATTTATTTTGGATTTCGGGAGCAAACATACCCCGCTGAGTTGTAAACTGTAGCACGGCAGGTCTGGAGTTATGAGATAGCATTTTGTTTCCTCTCACTTAGGAGGGTCGGTTGATGGATGTTTCCCTTTCAGACAGGGCAACCAGTTTCTAACTGCACCTGACAACCACTTGAGTCACACAAACACACACTTGCACAAACATTCAGCACACACGCAGAGTTTTGGAATTCTTCTGTTTCCTCTTCTGACAAGCTGCATCTGCTTTAACTGATGGCTTCGTATTACTAAGAGGCTGCTCTGTTTCCTACGTCAGTACAACTAGGTCAGATGTTCACTATTGGCATCTGGGTATTCTACAGACTGAGGGATGTCTGGCTGACTGACAGCTGTGACAGCTAGCTGAAACTGTGGGAGGATCACATGCAACGTTAATTTAGTGCAGCTGAAAGCGAGCAGTCACACAGATTATTGCATGAAACCAAGTCTCAAATTATACCCTAACAGGCAACAACAAGGGCTGATGCTTCAGTGGCATTCAGTAATATTTTCCTCACATACTGTATTTGCTGATGATTTTATGTGACTGTGATAAAATCAAATACAGACTGTTTCTGTCATTTATACATTATATAGATGTCTAAAAATCTCAGCAATTGTATTACGACTGCTGTATCAATTAACCAAACTGAGAATGATACTTAAATTTGTTAAACTCTGCTACTACTGTAAGACCAAAAAAGTTAAAACCAGAAATGACTAAGGTAAATCTTGACCCCGGAATTTTGGAAAAATGACTCAGATTCGTATAAAAATTTATTTTTTTAGTTTAATTTAGCTTAGTTATTGTTTCTGTGTTATATCACAACATGATACAACATCTGGTGCTGGTCTTGCTTGTTGTGCTCTTAATAGAGTCAGTATAGATTTTTGTGAATCAAGGTGAAATAACACTGCTGTGATTCGAATGTAATCCTTCTCTATATAGACCTTCTTCTGAATTCTAAATTGCTAGATAATGAAAAAGGGTGCAATATTATTATACCATAAGTTAAACAGATGCGAAGATGGGTGTACTATGAATAAATATCTTGTAAATTGAAGACATTTAGATATTAACTTGTTATATCATACACTAAAATCCATGAGAAAAAGTACATTTTATCTCAGAACCAGACAGCTTCTAAAAAATTGTTAACCAATCTAAATCGCTGGTAAGAGACTTTATTAGTTTGCTGCCAAATCAGCAATAGAAAGCACCTTAATGAAGGCTTTAAAAAAGAAGGTGGTGGAAAAATCAAATGGCTAACCTAGTGTGGGATCCATGATAGATGGCTCTGAAAGTGTTGACATGACAAAACAGGCATCCATGTAGGTCTTTTGCCTTCATCAACCAAACAATGCCCAGTCTTCAAAAAAAACAATGCTGTTTCTAATTTGTATTTATGTACAACTTTTTCCCACACTTCAATAAAATGAAAAGGAAAAATGGATCACTTTGTGGTGATTGTTATTCTGGCTCAAATCCATCTGCCATCTCCTTTTAGCACATGTTAATAGCTGTGTTTTACAAGGTAATTAGCAACAGGTTCTACATAAGCATGCAGTAAATCCAAGTTTGGATACGGGCAATCGTCAACCGGCTGCCCTCAAGCCCAGTCATGAACAGCTCCTCTTCACTGGCAAGCTATCATGCTATGAATTCAGGACTGACATAAAAGTGATCAATCCTGATCCTGCAGATGGTAGCTTTGCACCATTGGCTCCTCAGCCAAGCACATCCACCAAATGTCTGAGCCTGATGTACTCTGGTATCTTCTACGAACAAGATTACCATTGTAGCAACACATCATCAATTAAGGTAAAACTAACCTGTCTGACAATGGTGCAATGGTGGTGTGTAAACACTATAAAAGTAAAAGATTTGTGACCTGCATGGTTGGCTCCAGTGTCATAGATTAATACGACAGGTAAGGTCATCAGAGAGTAAACAAGTTCATGTTTAAACTTCTCAAAATCAAGTTAAACGTTCAACAAATGATTCGATTATTTATTTTACCATGAACATCTACCCAGTGCAGCTGAAAAATACACTATGGAAGCAATACACCTTAATGAAACTAGTGCGATTTCAGGCTGTACAACCAAAACGGTGAGCTGAACAATACTTTGTAATGCTGCATACCTGTATTTGGCTGATAATGTTCATTGTATTCATTGTGTTCTGCATGTACTAATTTGGATGATTAAGAATAATCATTAAAACCTTTTATCCATGTTTATGAAATGAGGGTGTGATGTTTATGCGTTCTAACTTTGTTGTCTACATTAAAGACTTGTTTCAGTCAACTCAATCAAATGTGCCACTTAAATTTTAGCTCCCTCTGACACTCTATTGTACCGAGAAGAGGTTGTGTAACATTAGCATATAAACTGTTCATTTAAGCTGACCCTGATGTGGCTGCTTTTTTCAACTAATTTCCACCAACAATCACAGCGCACTGTGAGAGTGAGATAAAGACATACTTACTAGAGAAAATGGATTTGCCTCTAAGGGACTGTCATTTATATAAAAATGTAAATTTAAATGTAAACTTTCACATGTACGCCTCCATCTTTGCAGTGACTGCCCGTGTGCTCATGCCGTAAATCTAGCAGTCAGGCCTCATTATAAATTCCATATTTATCCCCTCTTAACTTAACCATCTGACAGGAGGCTTCAACTTATGTGCATTATTATGTTTTCCTGCTGCATATTCACAGTCTGGTGACTCTGATGATAAAATATAAAACTCGACTGAAGCATCAAGCAGATGCCTTCAAAGGTGTTTTTGTCCCCCATGATGAAATCAGGGCGGAACTGAGGATCAGTCGCAGTCTGTCCATCTGTTCAGCACAATATGCCACACACACACACACGTACACACAGCTGATGTACAAGTTTGGTGGATGATGCAAGTCATTGTGGTGTTCTTGCAATATAAAACCTCTGACTGGTGAAAACTGGGAAGTCAGGTTTTGTTTACTTGCTGGAATTTGCTAACAACACATGGAAACTCTCTTTGCACACCCCTGAGTCTCATACCCTACTGATTAAATATTGGTTTGCAGTGGAATGCAGGCCTTAAGAGTTATGCCATAAAGTAAGGTGACAGTTCACAATTACCACTGAGATTAGACTCTAAAAGGGAAAATAGCTGCATAGAGACAATTCTAGGTACACTGCAGAGAACCTTGGACTGTTATATGTTCTATTCAAGCAAAACCAGGACAAAGACTTGACTTTCTTCTGAGTTTAAAAAAAAATCAGAAATATATATAGTTCATACGTTTTTAGAAAATAACACTGTACTATAGTTTTGCCTCTGTAAACCACAGTAGATATTAAACCAAGCAGTCAAAATGTGATTCAAGTGCAAATCTTTAATTTTATTACTGCATTAACATAGTTAACTTGAATTAACTAGGCTTTGGGTCATTATCTATTTGCGCTCTGACCCACTTTCCAGTTTGTCTTGCAGCATTTGTTTAAATGTGAGCAAAATGTAGCCCTGTACACTTTAGAATTCATCCTGCTACTTCTATCAGTAATCACACCATACATAAACACTAAAGTGATCTGCCTCAACTGGCAGGCATTACAGATGATGCAGTGTGCTTTGGGACTCTTTTGGGTTTGCACCTTTTAGGCATTTGACAATGATATGTCTACCTTCTCAAGAGTGTTCTTGACATGGTTAAATGTTGTCAGGAGTCTTTTTTTAACCGAGGAAACAATTCTGCGCTCATTCACTTTGTCTTTTGTGGTCTTTTGGGGCTTCTGGTGTTGCTGACCTGCATTTTTTTTTTATTTCTAAATGTATCCGATTGTTGTTTTAGCCACTTTTGATGTTCTTGTTGTCCCACTGATTGCTTTATTTTGGGTTTTTTTTTAAAGTCTAGCAGTCCCCTCCTTCACTTCCATCAGTATCTCTTTGGACTTCATATTTAGAATTGTAGTGTAATACCAAAAGCAAGTTCAACACTTTAAAAAAAAGATTTTTATCTGGTTAATTTGTAATCAAATAATGAGACCATGAAACTGATTGCAAGCCAACTGCTACACACAATACCTACCTACTCAGATTATTTACCATGTAGTGCTGTCACGCCATCTCTGCTTAAAGGCTTAAATATCGATTGGGCATGTGTTGCTCTGTAAAATATTCAATGTAAAACAGTAGACTTCCAGGTCATTCAACTGCACATGAACTCAAAGTTTGTTGAAAGTATTAAAAAAAGACTTATTTTCATTTGTGAAAATACATCTATAATCGCTAACTAATAAAAAAAAAATCTTTTTTTCAAGACATTTTCATATTTGTAATTGCATGCAACTGCAAAATGAACTTACCTGAAAAGGTAAAAATCAATTTAAGAACAAACTGCTCAAAACTCAGAAATGAACACACCGTGATGAGGTACAGCAGAGGTTCCACTGGAAACTAAAATTACCTGGATACATCATTCATTATTTTCTAACTTGTAAAATTTGTGGATTTACTACTTTTTAAGGTTTTATTTCAGGACATTACAGTTGGCTCTTTTCTGCTTTTTCTTTTCTTATTCTGCTCTGTCTGTCCATTTTCTCCGTCTTATCTGGCTCAAGATCAGAATGGCAGAACTAAAAGCAGATACAGCCAGACTTCCCTCTCTCAGTCCACCTCCTCCAACTCTTCTGTGGTGACACCGAGAGACATAATCTCTCTAGCGTGTCCTGATTCTGCCCCAGGGCCTCCTCCCAGTGGGACGTGCCCGAAACATCTCACCTCCAGGTGTCCAAGAGGCATCCTAATCAGATGCCTGAACCACCTCAGTTGGCTCCCTTTGATGTGGAGGAGTAGCAGCTCAACTCTGAGTACCTCCCAAATGGCCGAGCTCAATCTCTAACAGAGAGCCTTTCAGAGGAAACTCATTTCCACTGCTTATATCCATGATCTTATTCTTTTCGTCACTACCCACAGCTTCTGGCTGTAGCTGAGGGTAGGAGCATACTAATTAAAGCTCTACTTGCTGTGAAAATGTTAGACTCTAATGCATAAGATTGAAAGCTGTGGTTTCAAGAGGATCATATGTGGATCACCACATATTCTCTATGCTGTTGTAAATAATTTAGATACTCTTTCGATGTTTGGCTGTCATTGAAGTGTGGATTTTGCACTTTAGAGTTTTCTCTCTGACATATAATCCTTGTGATCACATGCAGTTATAGACCTCATGTCCTTCTCCACGCAAGAGGTCTATAACTGCCCTTTTTTTCAGCAATGTGCAGTGTGATGACCATATGGTTTTTTGAGGAGGTTGTTTTTTGTGTCTGTTTTTTCACCAGCCGGTCTGGACTTCCCTGTTAATAACTTATGTTCCCATCATTTTGAATCTAGGGCATGTGCGTAAAAATACGGGTATTTGTTTTTAACACCACAGCTCAAAGTGTAAAACACTTTAGTAAGTAGTAAGTACAGACTTGCTCCTCACATTTCTGTCTGTTATGAGCTGTTCATTTATCAGTTTAACTAACAGAGGGCACATGGTTAATTGTAGAAGGAGGACCCCTGTGCCACCTCCTACAGTAGAAAACAGACATGAAAGCTGTGAGAAAGATCAGGGGAAAAAACACTTAAAATGGTCTTGTGGCAGAGTCAAATCCAGGTCTCTGCATTACCCTTACACCATATGGGTTGTCTGGTCTACCCAGTGATCTAAAATACTTTCCCTTCAGTGGACTGTTTAAAAATGTATTGGGAGTAAGAGGTGTTGTCATTTCCATGATCTTTCTTGCTGTTTTGCCCAGATTAAAAATCTTAGCTTCAGGTTTGACAGGTTTCCTAGGTTTACAAAACACCAACAGACCTTCTGTAATGTATGCTTTGAAATTTGTGGAACTAAGAAAAAGACATGAGGGAGAGCTGGAGGTGGCAGAGCTAGCAATGCTAAGATTTTCACTGGGAGTGACCAAAATAGATCGGATTTGAAATGAGTATATCAGAGGGACAGCTCAGGTTTAGGTTTAGTTTGGAAACAAAGTTAGAAAGGCAAGGCTGAAGTGGAGGTGCAGAAGATAGTAGATATACTGGACAAAGCACGTTGAATATGCAGCTGCCAGGCAGGAGGAAAAGAAGAAGATGAAAGAGAAGGTTCAGGGATGTAGCGAAGGAGAACATTGTTGTGGCTGAAGAGGATGCTGGGGGTAGGGTGAGATGTCACAAGATTATCCACTGTGGCAAGACCTAAAGGGACTAACCAAAAGATAAAGAAGAAGAAGATATGACAGATTTTTAAAGCAGCTGCCAGCAACGTAAGATTGACTCTGTAGTTGTGCCATAAAAAGTTGACATAATATACCCGGAGACACCAAAACTGAGTCTCTGGAGGAAGTGGACATGGATTCTCACACAAACACTTTCCACGGACCGTGTGTTTCTGTTACGTAGTCACATAATTATTCATCATCTTATATTAAAAGGGACCACATTTCTATCAATCTATGATGTTTTTTGTGGATATTTCACAAAAGATATTTTAGGATGATGTTTTGCAATTTAGCTCATTGTACTCCACTACAGAAGACCTCACAGAGATTTTCATAGCTTGTAAGGGTGTTTTATTATTTTTATTATCATTATTATTTATCAAACTACTGCATTACCAGGTGTGCAACAAGTAAACCTGTTTTTGATTTTGGTATCATGATGGAAATTAAATGTTTATGTGAGGCAATGTTTATGTTCCTCAATTTATCTTAAACTGAACTTAAATCAGACGTTTAAACACACTGTGTAAGAGGCCACATTTCAGACATATTACAAAGCAGTGAGGTAGTTGCATTTCAGCACTGATCTCTGAAAGTTGAACATGCCAATCATAAATACAAGTGAAGTAAAACCACGAGCTGCAGTGAAAACTGGAATCAAGAACCTGTTTGACTCTGTAGATTGATTTTCTTTTAGTTTCTTTTACCTGTGAGCAGTAGGTAATTCTATTTTATGAATCTTTAAACTTAAAAGCATTTTTTGTTATTTTGGGTTTAACTAGAAAGATATAGTGTCACATACAGTAATGGCCTCCTACTTGATGCGCAGGATATTTGAACCTGCAACAAAGGAAAGTGCCAGAAGAAACCCCTGTTGCTGGTTATCTTTTTGACATTTAAAGGTCCCATATTTAACAGCTGTCTGAGGTGAAAAACATCCCTACTTGTCTTTTGTCTTCATGGCTTTTCCTATCCTCTCTGCAGTCACTGTTTATAGCCTCCTTATACACCTTTTAGCACAGCTAGGCGCACAGCTGAACATAATGAAGTGTGTGTGTGTGTGTGTGTGTGTTTCTGCTGAAGACAGCCGAAGAAGAGGTGTGATGACCTTAAAAAATACTTGCAGCCAAAAATGTTACCTCATAGAAAATGACAGCCACAACATGAGCATAGACAGGCTTAGCAGTGGGATTAAACATCACTTACGAAAGACTATCCTGCAGCTAAAATATCACTGCTTTGATCCCCATAGAAACCAATATGTCCATCAAGTGCCGTGTCTCGGTGAAGGGTCCTCGTGCTGAAGTCTGAATCTCTCGAACTATTGTTGACTGAAATTCACCGAAACAAAACTTCAGAGTGAGAGCACTCTGGCTAGAAACAAAGAAGCTCAACACATATTGCTTTTTCCACATTCTTTTTTTCTATCCTCCCACCATGCGCATGGATGTGAAATGAGTCATATAATGGGACAGAAGATGATATGATGAGCATCAACTGAGAATTGCAGGAGGCATCTGCTGTAAATATGCACGTCTGGTCTGATGATCAGAAGCCACACTAGTCCTAATCAAAGGCCTGAGGGAGCTTAGATGATGCTTTGGTTTATTATTATGCTTGTTTTTTTCCCTCCATCTCCAATAAGCTCTTTATTCTTTGAAAGGTGAACACTTGCAGCCGCCAGGAAAATCTTGTTAAGATTCAGTTTGAGATCAGAATGTGTCAAAAAGACATTATGTATTCCTTCAGTTTTTGTTGTCAGAAGTACAAAGAAAATCATTTTTATCTATTTCAGACTTATGTTCCTGTTTGTATTTCAACTCTTATTTTTTTTCTAAATTGTATTTAAAATGCATTTCTTCCCCCTCTACACAGCAATTCAAACATTGTTAATGCTCCTATAACCGAAGTCTCATAAAATGATGGTTTGTTTTGATTTGAATATCATTCATATTGATGCCTGGCCTCTCTGATAGTTGAATAACCCATTCACTATTATCATACTTTAATCAAAAATTGTTTTGTTAGCCTTCCCATTTTTTTTTCTTCCCATTTTCTTCCTTCTGGCCTCCTTAGCTGTTCTTCTGTTATCTTACTTCTATACCTTCTATTATCTCCTGTGATATAGTTCTAATTTTCATTTAATCTACTGACAGATAAGACACTGTCACTCAGGGCAGCGTGGCATTGTGTAGTGGTCAGTTCTTGAAACAGTGCCACCAGAAACAAAGGATGGGAGGAAATTAGCTTTCAACCCTTCAAGTGTTTAAACTGTGTCATAAAAAACAAGCCCAACTATCATTGCTGGTGCTAAAATGTTTTTGTGTGAAGTTCTTACACTGTTAGCACTGTGTACTACTTTGTATTTTAATTTTGGGACTCCACTAGAGTAGCTTTGCATGATTAACAGTTCAAAATAATCCTTAAGTTTCTAATAGAAGTTTCTTGCATGACATCATGTGCACATTGCTTGTGAGTTGTCTGACATATTGGATGTGATTCAACCACAGGTCACGAGAGAATTATGTGTGTATTCCCCTGTCAGTTGGTGAGTCGTTGCCGGAGATTGCTGGTTGTCACTAGGTGAAATCGGATGCAAAAAGGACGCTGCACAAAAAATATCCTAGCTTTTTGCTAGCTTTGGTCGCTAGCAGATTACCATGGTCACCTTTAGTTTTCTTTGGAAGACATTAGCTTGTCCGCACACATTTGCTAAGTACTAGTTGAGGTGTAGTAAAACTTCAAAAAGTGCAACGCAAACCAGAAATGGAAAATATTCACCTTCGAAATAAAATGTGTGCCTAGACACTACAGCTAACACATTTTAAAAAGTAAAACTTGTCATTTGAAGATGAATGTCACACAGTCACCATTCTCAATATCGTATTTTCACAACCACTCGAAGAGAAGCAGGTCAGAGTTTGCGGATAAGGTGGCTTGTTCTGTGCAAACTACGGGCAACCGCTGCAATCTTCTAGCAACTACAGAAGTTGCAAGCAGGTTTTCGCCAACCAGCTTGCCTACAGACCTTTTTTGAGGGGGACAACCGCTCACCAACTGGTTGGGGAATACAGATTATTCTCTGTGGCTAGTGGCTGGTGATTGCCAGGCTGTCACTGACTGAACTTTAGACCTTGGTGACTAGGCCCCTATTCACTTGACCCTACACAGTCACATGTCCAAAGTGACAGACTAGTTAGTAACACATTGTTAGCGGTCACGTGCCTCTGAAACTTCATAATCTGCTGTAAAGTAGCTCCACAGATCATCCTCTAAAACAAGATCAGTTTCAGCTTGCTTTTACGATTGCCTGCCCCTCACTTTGAACAGCAGGTGGGTGGAGTTTCTTGGCTCAGCCAGAGCTGTATGGATTATTATTATTACCTTTATTTAACCGAGAAGTACCACTGAGATTGAATCTATTTTACAAATGAGACCTGGCCAAGGTAGGAGCCGTACAAACTCAAAAACCCAAGAAGTGCAACATAAAATATATAGTCTAAATACAATATAGAAACACCCTCAACATTAAACGTTAGTGGCTTCCAAAAAAAACAAAACAATGCTCAATGCTTGAGGTGACCAAATTAGTGTTATCCTCTTCCACAGAAGTTATACAGAGCCAACTCTGAAGCTTGAGTTTTTGGCTCACAGGGACTACTTTCACATGCACTGACCCCATTATTACTTTAGCCAAGTTTAATATCATCATCTTACATTGTAACAGTATATATGACAGAAAGTAAGTCAAGCACAATAGCTCCACTTTAACATTTCCAGTTACGATATTATGCAATGGATGACAAAAGTCAATCTTGTTTACTAGTTTGCTGTTATTAATGAATTTTTGCAGTTTATTCTGGATTGCATGAACAGTTATGAACAGTTATTCAGAGTCAGACTTTCTTTAATTTGTCCATATGTCGTCAGGTAAGCTCAAGCTGATTACTGAATCTGATCTAATATATTAATCAATTATTGTTAGAATAGAATAGAATAGAATAGAATAGAATAGAATAATCCTTTAATTGTCCCACAAGGGGAAATTTGGTTGTAACTGCAGCAAGAAAACACATATACAAACAGAACAGGACACAGAACAGAAACACCCACAATTTTTACATATTTACATCGTGGACAATAGTTACCAAAACAGAGTACTGTACAGTTATTAAAATTTGGAGTACAGATAAGTGGCAAACCCAGGTTGTAGTGTGCAAACAGAGCAGGATACTGAAAGATGTTTAAATAGTTAAGAATATTTAGAATAATTTGCAAAGTGCAGATTGTGTATTGTACCCTGTGCATTAAAAAGTAGACGTGTAACTTCCAATAAGTTAGTATATATAAACTGAGAAAAGTAATGTGCAAGTTATAACAGTAGAAGTTACATTGTTATATTGTTGTTATATTGTTATATTATAGGTAATTATTGTTTTTTGTTGTTAATTATAGGCTTATGGTTGGACATGTGTTTTGTTATGTTGTTCATTCACGTCTGTGAGGTATCCTTCCTTAGTTAGAGTTGACCCCTCTATTATGGTGAGTTGGCCTTAAAAGATCAGGCCTGATAAGGTCTTTTTGGAATATAATGACTGACTGTGTCCTATTATGTCTCTACAGTGGTCTCAAGGACAGCTGTTGTTTAGTTTGGGGAAATTGCAAATTTCATTGCGTTCGCTTATATGGAGGAATGAGTAAAAGATATAAAGAAAACTCGCCATGGAAGGATAAAAATCAGAATGTGTGCTCGTCTTTTTCTTTTTCTTTATCAACTACTTCCACAATAAGTCAATGTTTTGTACTACAGCCCTCACAAAATACCTATAACAGCTGTTATGACTTATTCAATGCATTTACCTTTAATAACTTCCCTCGCAGCCAGCGGAGTCAACTTTCATTTTCTGTCGGTTCCAAGACAAAGCAGGCTACTGATGCAATTGCTGTGTGTTTGTTATTACTAAGCACAGGCATGCATGTGAGCCCTTTATAGCTGATGATGTGGTTGTTTTCTCTACAGGTGAGGATGACCGTCTGGCTCTGAAGGGCAAGGTGTCAGTTGGAGACCTCTTTAGGAAGGAATTCAAGGTTCATGACCCAAACGCCAAATGGATAAGCAGTAAGTATCTGTATTAAAAATGAGACAAGGTTGCATGGTTGTTTTTAGAATTTGTATTTTTATTCACACATCACTACCTAAAGCTGCTGTTGGTGATATTTTTGTTACTACAATTGTGTCAGTGGAAACATAACTGTAGTCCGGAAAGCTTTAACTTTGAGCTTATTGTTTAGGTTCACTGATCCTTGAGATTGGGTACTAGCGAGTCTCACTGGCTTACACAATATGATTGTTCATTTATTGTCAATATCCACGTTGCTTCTTTTCTACTTTGAGCTTTAGGAAGCAAAAGTGGATTAGGGCTATTTTTTAGATAGTTAGTTAATGGGTTTGAAAGACCCGATGTTATGTAGCACAGATAAAGTGAAAAATAAGCCCCACTACATTAAGAAACATCGGGAAGAGCTGTATAAAAGCATCCATCCTTTTTCTACCACTTCTCTGTGTAAGCAGATATGTGTGGACCTCCATCTCCCCAGCCACTACCTTCGCCTCATCCGGGGAATACAGAGGTGTTCCTAACGCAGCTGAGAGATGCAATATCTCCAGCATGTCTGGGGTCTGCCCCGGGGTCTCCTCCCAGTTAGACATGCCCGAAAAAATCTCACCTAGGGGGCATCCAGAAGGCATCCTAGTCAGATGCGCAAACCTCAAACAGGTTCTGATTGGTTCTGACAGAAGAAAGGGAGAGAACCACAACACTGAGTCCCCTGGTTCTAAACTGGATGTCTTATTATTTTTGTTCCTTTTTTTAAAGGAACCTCTTACTAAACCATGTCCTTTTCCTCTGTCCTATCAGTTTTGCCACACAGAGAGAAAGTTTATAGTGTAGTTGTTGCAAAAAACAGTTTGCCAGCTTGAGATGATATTGTGAAAGATTTGTTGGTCCCACTTCAAAGCTGGTGTTGCTCTACAACCATTCAGTTTACTGATTTGAAACATTGCACCATCCAGTCTGTCTCAGTAAAACAAACGCCTGCAGCAGTGGGATAAACTGTGTACTGGTCACTGTTACCAGAGAGATACTTAGAATAGAGGAATAAAGATCAGACATTCAGCTTTAAGAAAACAGTACCAGCTGTCAAGCATGGTAGCAATAGCATCATACTACCACTATCGTTGAGGATTAAGCTAAAACTTGGAAATAAACGAGTAGTTACACAGGACGCATGAAAGCTGCTTGTAGAATTAATAAAGCATGAAGCTTTTGGAGCAGACCTTTTAAAGTCTGGACCTTGAACCCATCAAACTTACTGTGGACCATGCTTAAAATTTAAGTGTGTGAAAGAAAAAAAACGTTTAACTTCACCAAACCCACCTGGAAAAGGGGTTAAATATTCAGCCAGAAGCTTGCTGAAGTATTGTCCGTTTGTGGTTCTTAATACAGAACTTAAGGGTTTGAATCCAAATTCTGCTTTTAATTGTTCCTGACAGTTTTACCTCCACACTGATGTGGTGACAGCATGAACTGCTGTATATCTCAGTAGGTGCGATGAATAATTAGAAATGTGAAAGTCTCTGGTTCACAGCTTAACCAACATACTTATCTCTTTTCTTTACATTTGGTACATTTTTGAGGGTTTTTGCATAATTTTCTTTTCGACGGGGACAGTGAGTGAAGAAGGAAATTGTGCTTTTATTACTTTCACAGTAGCTGACAATTGTACGTTCAAAATGATGTAGCATTCGAGCAAGCTGCTGCACAGCTCAGTAGGTCAAACGATGTGTTAGAAAACTGAAGAGTTTGGGTTAAGTTTCACTTTGGGGAACAGTCCTGTTGCACTTCAGCTGCTTCTCTTGAGGTGAGCTATACATTTTTCCTCATAACATTACAGTGAATGACGTTGCTCCCTTCCATCTGCTTCATTAGCTCAGCAGGTTTATTGTAAAGTTTGAGTTCAATCTCAGTCTTTGATTGATGTGCAGGTGTGGATGAATATGTAAGTTTGGGTTCACCTTTCTGTTTCTCACACAACAAACTGTAGATTTTATTCATGTTTCTGCTTTATTCATCTGTTTATTTACGTTGATCAGCTCTGTAACATGGGAGAAAATAAATCATTGAAAACCTGAGTTGGTTCACTGAAGTTATTACATTTATCCTTGATAACTGAACAGCTGGATTTTCTCTCTCAGATCTTTGGAGATGAAGAGTTAAACAGGCCACAGCTTCAGTCACATTTCTACACCTTTGACTGGTTGGATTAAAATGTGGAAAAAACTTCTTCTCCGTAGAAACTGCAGAAGAAACAAGGATGGAGTGGAGTCTCTGCAGATGCACAAAGAAAGAATTGCAGTCCCACAAATGTGGATAAACTCTAAAATGAAGATCTTCCTTTAAGCTCCAGCTCTGATCCACACTGTAGGAAACAAATCAGAGCATCAGTGAGACCGAAACAGTCAAATCAAACAGCTTTTCAATTGGCTCATTTTGAGGCAAAGCTACTGCTGAGCTTCTCCCCCTTTATCTCTGAGCCTGAGCCCAGACACCCCTCTGAGGAATCTCATTACTGCTGCTTGTATCCACATTCTTATTATTTTGGTCACTGCCCGGAGTTCATGGCTATAAGGGAGGGCAGGAACGCAGATGGACTGGTAAATCGACAACTTCGCCTTCACGCACAACTGTCTCTTCACTAAAACAGATTGGTACAGAATCTGCAATGCTGCAGATGCTTCACCAGTCTGCCTGTCAATCCCACGCTCTATTTCTGTTCCACTCTTGAACTCCTCCGCTGGACACAATAACTCATCCTCAACTTGTAGCTGTAGCAGTCCACCCTTTTCTTGGTCGGAACCATGGCGTCAGACATGTAGAAGCTAATTCACATCCATGCCACCTCTCACTTTGGTTCCAAATCCTCTCAGTCCGACATGGAGGTCACTGCTGGATGAACCCAGCAAGAGCACGTTATCCTCAAAAATCAGAAACAAAATCTGGGGTATAAAATATATGTGTAATAAATAACCCCTCATGAGACTGTTAACCATTTCATACAGCCTAATTAGTCTGACATAATTAATTATACAAAGAATAATATGTGTAATGCTTTTTCTTTTTATTGTTATTACAAAAGACTGTGCAAGAGCATCACGCTGCATTTTAGTAAATATTAGATGTGCAATCAAAGTGATCAGCATTGTTTGTTTGTAGGCTTTTGCATTTGCACGTGCACTGTTGTGCGTGTGTGCTCACTGCTTGAAATTCCTCCAAAGGATTTATTCCATATGCACCAATAGCGAACCAATTACCTGAAACCTCAACCCTCATTTTTCTTTGATCAGTGACAGTGTGCTGATGTTGCCTTTGTTACAATTCATCACCACCAATTTCTGACGCTTGTTTTTTAATAGCGACGCTGTGACAGCATAAACACTGACAGCACCTCGGGGAGGCAATGAGAGAAAATTATATACTTTATTTTGCATCAAGGTAAAACGGCAACTTGATGCAGCCCCACACGTCTTAGTTTGGCATTGAAGAGAGCGATCACAGCTCGAAGATGTGAGGGATCCGTGCAGCTGAAGGATTAATGAGGTGGATTTTGTCTTCTCTCGTGCCCAGCGTAGCTGTCTCCCTCAATCAAAACATCTAAGATGGCTCCTACAAAGGACACAGCTGTTAAATCTCCTCTCAAATCCCGAATTTGCAAAACCTTCTCCTCTGTGATTGGCTGTAATTAGAAAGCTGAAAACCCATATTTATTATATTAGTGACAGGAAGATGCCGTTCCTCTGGATCTCAGATGACAAGCTGAATAAATTTCTGTCTGGATTTGTCTGTTTGTTTTAGCCGCAGTTCCCCATATGTGCTTAAGGATGAGCCGTCTCTCATGTGGCTGATTTGTTGTCGTTACTAGCTGTGACCCAGAAGTTGTAAACAAATGGATCATGCTTGAGTGAATCATGATGGATATCACAATCTGCAGTAGTGCTGTACACATCTGGAAGCAAACATCTGTTCTTGGATGTTTTCAGCAAAGGTTCAAACTGTGGCAGAAGAGGTGTGGTTGAATGAAGACCAGTATGATTGATGAAAATTAATAGTGCTCATTTTCTGCTTCTCTTAACCTTTTTTTAGCATGAAGTCAAAGAAGAGTAGTGCTTTACAGAAAAGAAGATTTGCAAGAATCCATACACACCACAGCATTCACCAAGAAGCTTTAGGCTTATCATTAGAAAAAAGTTCACTCTTTCATCCTCTCCCTTTTTTTGTGCTGTTGACAGTTTGATCCTTGATCTCGAAGTATATTCAGTATACCATTAGATACACCTCACAAGGAGCAGGGAGGGAGGCAGACAGACCCAGAAGCTGTATTTTTTCTTTGTTAGTGTGCCATTTTAGTAGATGGAGTGCTCATCCAACTTGCATGCTTTCAGGGCTGTTTCGAGGAATTTACAATAATGGCTTCCTTTGTTGGAGGCTGAAATGGATTTTTTAAAAACCTAATTTAGCTCAGTTTTATGTTTTGCCCCCGGTCTCCATCTATCAATCAATTCCCTGGAGATAGACTAAATATAACCTTGAGAATCCATAATGATTGTATATTAGGCTGTTTTTATGAGGCCATAATGCTTCCTCATATCTTGTCCAATAGCATTAGCTTAAATATATGCTATACTTAAGCCTCATTAGGGGCTCTTATCTGCTTCTAACAAAGGTTGCAGAGATTGTGATTCTTTCTTCATTTTGATGCTTTTTCTTAAGTTTATCACAATTTGGGTCATTAGTGCCTTTGGCTATTGTTCCCATCTTTATTTTATTTAGCTTACCAAGTGATTGCCGAAATCTGAGTATGTAGGAAAATTGTCAAAACAGAAGGCAGACAGCATGAAACACAAGCCGTTAAACAGTCATACAGGTTTTAAACAAACCTCCAAGTTAGCAGGTTTTATGTTCTTATAATTAAAAGCTCATTGCTGTGGGCATTGTGTTGTTGCTTCAGGTTGAAGCATGCCAATGAAATACAATCCATGATGGTTATTTAGCAAAAACAGCCGGCACTGTTTTTACATCTATTGAGATCGCCGTGAGTTATTTTATCTTCTGTTGCAGCAATCAGTCAAACAGTAAAAAATATCCTGCTCTATTTTACAAAGAAATCTGTCAGGGATGTACACCTGAAAGCTTTTCATTTGCCAGTGCAGCTAGGTTAAACTTTCTTAGGTATTTTTTTGTCTTTGCTGGGGCTCTGTGCTGTCAGCTCTGCTGTGCCAGCACAGTGGGAGTGCCGTCATGCTGTTACTTGTCAGAACATGGCTCTAACTAAACATATTCAGAAATAAAAACAAAGGCAAATAGAAAAATTATCTTTTGAACTGTGTGCATGGTACACATCCATTTTGTTCCCCTGGCAAACTATCTGGTTTTATTATGAATAAGTTTCCTCACTTTCAGTTTTATTGCAAAATAAATTGGTTTTATAAGCTTGCTGACTGGGCTTATTTACGTGCTGTCCACTGATCTCTTCAACATATACCTTTACTGTAGTTATCTTTCTACATCTTATCAACAGGAACAGTGGCCAAGTTATAATCAACTTAAATTATCCTCAAGTTTTGTGATATATCTAATTTAAACACTATAAACTCCTTTACCCTGCCCTCTTCATCAATATTCTAATCATGCCATAAGGCCATCACTGTCTCCCTGGTTAGGTAATTGCACAGTTAGCACTGATCTCTCACATATGCCTCTTTTTTTACCACTCCATCTGAGTCAAACAGGCATGGCATCAACATCATTCTCGCACCATCAAGGTGAAGCCAGCCCTGTGGGATGCGACGCAAGCGCTCACAGCAGCTGTTTGCCATTTTAATGGCCACGTTCCTCTTGTTTGCCGCTCCAGGATGCCTCTTGTCTCACTGATGTTTGTTAAATATGGTTAAGGGGGAGCCATTTGTAAAGAGGCCAACCAGTCAGGGCTTCACAAAAGGGATATCGCCGTGACTTTGAGAGGGGCTCGTGACTGTGATTTCGATATGGGTGACGCGTACTGGTGTTTGTTTCGTCACTGTGTGGGCTTTTAATGCATGCACAACAGCCTTGTTTCAAGTGATGCACAGTATTTATGTAAAGGGTTCACACTGGAAAAAAGAGTAGACAGTTGCTTCAGTCCCTTTATGATCTTTCATTAGTGTGCTCCCATGACACAACGTGAGGAATGGAGTTCTGCAATGGGCCTCTTTCCTACAACTGAGATATATAAAATTAGCCCATATAGTCAGTGTACGTATCCAGTTGTTATTCAATGTCACAGAAAATCAGCTTTTTTTAGAATGCTACCAATACGAGAACGAGCAGGTGTACGTTTCTCCCTTTGAGCTTCTCTAATTTTACCATATGTTTGATGCGTAATTGGAAAGGATGTGTTTGCACAGACTGAAGTTCAATCTTTCATGCTTTTCAACCTTGAGACAGCAGTGAAGGGTGGTACAACAACTAGTTGCTTGACAGAAACAAGCTGTAAAATATACTGATGTGTTTTTAATTTCTAGGGAAAAACAAAAAAAAAAAAAACAAGCAAGTAAAAAGAAAGCATCTGATACAGAAACAGACTTTGGAATTTATATAGTTGCTTCTGTGTGTCTCATGACAGATTCATCAGTCTCTTAACACCGTAGCTGCCTAACGTCAAGGCAACTTCTGAACAGTTGGATGTCATCTTTGATCCAACTTTCAAGCAACAAAAAAACTGAAAGGCAGATCTTCCACTCTTGGTTTGTGCAACTTTGGAATCATCCTAAAAATAAGTTGCACA